>NC_092042.1:38424510-38631821 GCF_003086295.3 Arachis hypogaea | reverse complement strand
TGGTGGACGAAATTGTGATCCATATTCTTTTGGACTTGTATGAAATCATTATTGTGGCACCAGTTGAATTCACAACTCCGTTCAACTAACCAGCAAGTGTACTGGGTCGTCCAAGTAATAAACCTTACGTGAGTAAGGGTCGATCCCACAGAGATTGTTGGTATGAAGCAAGCTATGGTCACCTTGTAAATCTCAGTTAGGCAGATTAAATTGGTTTATGGGTTTTTAAAAATAGAAATAAGAAAATAAATAATAAAAGGGATAGAATACTCATGCAGATTCATTGGTAGAAATTTCAGATAAGCGAATGAAGATACTGTATGGCTCAAAGACGCCTGCTCTCCCACTGCTTCAACTCAATCCTTCTTATTCCTTTCCATGGCAAGCTGTATGTAGGGCATCACCGTTGTCAATGGCTACATCCCATCCTCTCAGTGAAAACGTTCCTATGCTCTGTCACAGCACGGCTAATCATCTGTCGGTTCTCAATCAGGTTGGAATAGAATCCCTTGATTCTTTTGCGCTTGTCATCACGCCCAGCCTTCAGGAGTTTGAAGCTCGTCACAGTCATTCAATCATAGAGTCCTACTCGGAATACCACAGACAAGGTTTAGACTTTCCGGATCCTCATGAATGCCGCCATCTATCTAACTTATACCACGAAGATTCTGTTGGGGAATCTAAGAGATACACATTCAAGCTCTGTTGCAGGTAGAACGGAAGTGGTTGTCAATCACGTGCGTTCATAAGTGAGAATGATAATGAGGGTTACTTATCATCACATTCATCATGTTCTTGGGTACGAATGAATATCTTGGAATAAGAATAAGAGAGATTTGAATAAAAGACAATAGAATTGCATTAATACTTGAGGTACAGCAGAGCTCCACACCCTTAATCTATGGTGTGCAGAAACTCCACCGTTGAAAATACATAAGTAAAAGGTTCAGGCATGGCCAAATGGCCAGCCCCCTAAAACGTGCTCAATGGCCTCCTAAGATGAAGAATAATACAAAACTGAGACCAAAGATGAAACGTGGTCAAAAGACATCTAATACAATAGTTAAATGTTCTATTTATAATGAACTAGCTCCTAGGGTTTACATGAGTAAGTAATTGATGCATAAATCCACTTCCGGGGCCCACTTGGTGTATGTTTGGGCTGAGCTTGATCAATCCACGAGCTGAGGCTTCTCTTGGAGTTGAACTCCGAGTTATGATGTGTTTTGGGCGTTCAACTCCGGATCATGACGTTTTTCTGGCGTTTAACTCCAGACAGCAGCTTGTACTTGGCGTTCAACGCCAAGTTACGTCGTCAATCTCCGAATAAAGTATGGACTATTATATATTGCTGGAAAGCTCTGGATGTCTACTTTCCAACGCCGATGAGAGCGCGCCAATTGGAGTTCTGTAGCTCCAGAAAATCTATTTCGAGTGCAGGGAGGTCAGATTCCAACAGCATCAGCAGTCCTTTTGTCAGCCTTCTTCAGAGTTTTGCTCAAGTCCCTCAATTTCAGCCAGAAATTACCTGAAATCACAGAAAAACACACAAACTCATAGTAAAGTCCAGAAAGGTGAATTTAACATAAAAACTAATGAAAATATCCCTAAAAGTAGCTCAAACTTACTAAAAACTACCTAAAACCAATGCCAAAAAGCGTATAAATTATCCGCTCATCACAACACCAAACTTAAATTGTTGCTTGTCCCCAAGCAACTGAAAATCAAATAGGATAAAAAGAAGAGAATATACTATAAATTCTAAAATATCAATGAATATTAATTTAATTAGATGAGCGGGACTTGTAGCTTTTTGCTTCTGAATAGTTTTGGCATCTCACTTTTTCCTTTGAAGTTTAGAGTGATTGGCGTCTCTGGGAACTTAGAATTTGGGATAGTGTTATTGACTCTCCTAGTTAAGCATGTTGATTCTTGAACACAGCTACTTATGAGTCTTGGCCGTGGCCCTAAGCACTTTGTTTTCCAGTATTACCACCGGATACATAAATGCCACATACACATAACTGGGTGAACCTTTTCAGATTGTGACTCAGCTTTGCTAGAGTCCCCAGTTAGTGGTGTCCAGAGCTCTTAAGCACACTCTTTTGCTTTGGATCACGACTTTAACCACTCAGTCTCAAGCTTTTCACTTGGACCTTCATGACACAAGCACATGGTTAGGGACAGCTTGAATTAGCCGCTTAGGCCTGGATTTTATTTCCTTGGGCCCTCCTATCCATTGATGCTCAAAGCCTTGGATCCTTTTTACCCTTGCCTTTTGGTTTTAAGGGCTATTGGCTTTTTCTACTGCTCCTTCCTTTTCTTTCTATATTTTTTTTTCGCCACTTTTTTTTTTCGCAAGCTTCCTTTTTCACTGCTTTTTCTTGCTTCAAGAATCAATTTCATGATTTTTCAGATCATCAATAACATTTCTCTTTGTTCATCATTCTTTCAAGAGCCAACAATTTTAACACTCATAAACAACAAGATCAATAATATGCACTGTTCAAGCATTCATTCAGAAAACAAAAAGTATTGCCACCACATCAATATAATTAAATTAAATTCAAGGATAAATTCGAAATTCATGTACTTCTTGTTCTTTTGAATTAAAACATTTTTCATTTAAGAGAGGTGAAGGATTAATGGATTTTATTCATAGCTTTAAGGCATGGTTACATACTAATGATCATGAAGTAGAGACACAAAACATAGATAAACACAACATTAAAAACCGAAAACAGAAAGAAATAAAGAACAAGGAATGAATCCACCTGAGTGAGGGTGGCGCCTTCTTGAAGGTCCAATGGTGCTTTTTGAGCTCTTCTATGTCTCTTCCTTGCTTCTGTTGAATGATTCCTAGTAATTTTGGTGTTTCTACCCTTAGTTGCTTCCAATATTTGTGTGGAGGATAACTTATTCCCTGAGGTATCTCAGGGATCTCTTGATTTGCAGCTACATGTTCTACCACTGAGCTATGACGGCTTATAGTCTTTCCATCTCCCAAGACTCAGAGGTGGAAGCTTTTGTCTTCCCTTTGAGGTTTCTCTGGCCTTAGGTGCCATTAATGGTAATGGAAAAGCAAAAAAGCTATGCTTTTACCACACCAAACTTAAAATATTGCTCGCCCTCGAGCAAGAGAAGAAAGGAGAGATGAAGAAGAAGAAGAAGAAAATGGAGGTGAGTGAGGGGAGATGGATTCGGCTATATGGGTGGGATTGGGTGGGAAAGAGAAGTTGAATTGTAAAGGTAGGTGGGGTGTATGGGGAAGAGTGGATAGATGTAGGTGGTGAATGAAAAATAGAAGGAATGACCATGAATGGAAAGAGAGAGGGCGAGGTAGGTGGGGATCCTGTGAGGTCCACAGATCCTGAGATGATCCTGTGGGGTCCACAGGTCCTGAGGTGTCAAGGAATTCCATCCCTGCACTAAATAGGCATGTAAATTGCCTTGGCACACCATTCTGGCGTTTAAACGCCCATTGGTGCACGTTCTGGGCGTTCAACGCCCATGTAAAGCATGTTTCTGGCGTTGAACGCCAGTTTTTCCTCTCTGGGCACATTCCTGGCATTCGGCGCTAGGATGTTGCTTGTTTCTGGCGTTCAGCGCCAGAATGGTGCTCTGTTCTGGCGTTGAACGCCGGCCAGATGCACCTTACTGGCGTTGAACGCCAGCCCGTGCGTCCTCCAGGGTGAAAAATTTTTTTCTTCTGTTTTTGACTCTGTTTTTAATTTTTTTGATTTTTTTCGTGACTCCTCATGATCATGTACCTAATAAAACACAAAATAACAATATAATAAAAATTAGATAAATAAACTTGGGTTGCCTCCCAACAAGCGCTTCTTTAATGTCAATAGCTTGACAGTGGCTCTCATGGAGCCACAAGGTGATCAGGTCAATGTTAGTGTAGTCCCAACACCAAACTTAGAGTTTGGATATGGGGTCTTAACACCAAACTTAGAGTTTGGTTGTGGCCTCACAACACCAAACTTAGAGTTTGACTGGGTGGGTTCTTCTTGACTCTGAACTGAGAGAAGTTCTTCATGCTTACTCTCTTTTGTCACAGAGGGATGGCCATGTGCCTTAAACACAAGGTAGTCCCCATTCAATTGAAGGACTAATTCACCTCTGTTGACATCTATCACAGCTCCTGCTGTGGCTAGGAAAGGTCTTCCAAGGATGATGCAATCATCCTTTTCCTTCCTAGTGTCTAAGATTATGAAATCAGCAGGGATGTAAAGGCTTTCAACCTTTACTAGCACGTCCTCTACTATTCCATAAGCTTGTCTCAATGACTTATCTGCTAATTGCAATGAGAACAAGGGAGGTTGTACCTCAATGATCCCCAGCTTCTCCATTACAGAGAGTGGCATAAGATTTATCCCTGACCCCAGATCACATAGAGCTTTTTCAAAGCTCATGGTGCCAATGGTACAAGGTATTAAGAACTTGCCAGGATCTTGTTTCTTTTGAGGTAGAGTTTTCTGAATCCAAGTATCTAGTTCACTAATGAGCAAGGGAGGTTCACTTTCCCAAGTCTCATTACCAAACAGCTTGGCATTCAGTTTCATGATAGCTCCTAAATATTGAGCAACTTGCTCTCCAGTCACATCTTCATCCTCTTCAGAGGAAGAATAGTCTTCAGAGCTCATGAATGGCAGAAGGAGATTTAATGGAATCTCTATGGTCTCTAGATGAGCCTCAGATTCCTCTGGATCCTTAATAGGAAACTCCTTCTTGCTTGAAGGACGTCCCAGGAGGTCTTCCTCACTAGGATTTTCGTCCTCCTCCTCCCTAGTGCATTCGGCCACTTTGATCAAATCAATGGCCTTGCACTCTCCTTTTGGATTCTCTTCTGTATTGCTTGGGAGAATACTGGGAGGAGTTTCAATGACTTTTTTACTCAGCTGGCCCACTTGTGCCTCCAGATTACTAATGGAGGATCTTGTTTCATTCATGAAACTGAAAGTGGCTTTTGACAGATCAGAGACAATATTGGCTAAATTAGAAGTGTTTTGTTCTGAATTCTCTGTCTGTTGCTGAGAAGATGATGGATATGGCTTACTATTGCTCAGCCTATTGCGTCCACCATTGTTAAAGCCTTGTTGAGGCTTTTGTTGATCCTTCCAGGAGAAATTTGGGTGATTTCTCCATGATGGGTTATAGGTGTTTCCATAAGGTTCACCCATGTAATTAACTTCTGCCATGGCAGGGTTCTCAGGATCATAAGCTTCTTCAGAAGCTACCTCTCTAGTACTGTTGGATGCATGTTACAATCCATTCAGATTTTGAGAGATTATGTTGACCTGTTGAGTCAACATTTTGTTCTGAGCCAATATGGCATTCAGAGCATCAATTTCAAGAACTCCTTTCTTCTGAGGTATCCCATTATTCACGGAATTCCTCTCAGAGGTATACATGAACTGGTTGTTTGCAACCATATCAATGAGTTCTTGAGCCTCTTCAGGCGTTTTCTTCAGGTGAATAGATCCACCTGTAGAATGGTCCAATGACATTTTCGAAAATTCAGAGAGACCATAATAGAATATATCTAATAGGGTCCATTCTGAAAACATGTCAGATGGACTTCTTTTGGTCAGCTGCTTGTATCTTTCCCAAGCTTCATAGAGGGATTCACCATCTTTTTGTTTGAAGGTTTGAACATCCACTCTCAGCTTGCTCAGCTTTTGAGGAGGAAAGAATTTATCCAAGAAGGCAGTGACCAGCTTATCCCAGGAGTCCAGGCTATCCTTAGGTTGTGAATCCAACCATATTCTAACTCTGTCTCTTACAGCAAAAGGGAAAAGCATGAGTCTGTAGACTTCAGGATCAACTCCATTCGTCTTTACAGTCTCACAGATCTGCAAGAACTCAGTTAAAAACTGATAAGGATCTTCAGATGGAAGTCCATAAAACTTGCAGTTTTGTTGCATTAATGCAACTAGTTGAGGCTTAAGCTCAAAGTTATTGGCTCCAATGGCAGGAATGGAGATGCTTCTTCCATCAAATTTGGACGTTGGCTTTGTGAAGTCACCAAGCATTCTCCTTGCATTATTATTATTATTATTTTCGGCTGCCATCTCCTTCTCTTGTTCGAAAATTTCTGAAAGGTTACCTTTAGAATAATTTAATTTAGCTTCTCTTAATTTTCTCTTCAGAGTCCTTTCAGGTTCTGGATCAACTTCAACAAGAGTGCCTTTTTCTCTGTTCCTGCTCATATGAAAGAGAAGAAAACAAGAAAAGAAAGAGGAATCCTCTATGTCACAGTATAGAGATTCCTTTATGTTAGTAGAAGAAGAAGGGGGTAGAAGAATGAAGATGGGGATTCGGATTTTTGGATGAAGAGAGGTGAAGAGAAGAGTTAGTAATTAAATAATTAAATAGAAGAAGAGAAGAGAAGAGAAATTTTCGAAAATAATTTTTGAAAAAGAGGTTAGTAATATTCGAAAATCAAAGACAAAATATAATTAAAATTAAAATTTAAAACAAAAAGAATTTTTGAAAAAGAGAGGGAGAATTTTCGAAAATTAAAGAGGGAAAAGTAGTTAGGTGATTTTGAAAAAGATAAGAAACAAACAAAAAGTTAGATAGTTGATTGAAAAAGATTTGAAATCAAATTTTGGAAAAGATAAGAGGATAAGAAGTTAGATAAGATATTTTGAAATCAAATTTTGAAAAAGATAAACTTTTTGAAAAAGATAAGATAAAAGATAAAAAGATAAGATAAAAATTTTAATAAAAAGATATTTTGAAAAAGATTTAATTTTTAAAAAGCCTCAACTAACAAGAAACTACAAGATAAGATTCTAGAACTTAAAGATTGAACCTTTCTTAACAAGAAAGTAACAAACTTCAAATTTTTGAACCAATCACATTAATTGTTAGCTAATTTTCGAAAATTTGATATAAAGATAAGAAAAAGATTTTGAAAATATTTTGAAAAAGATTTTTGAAATTTTCGAAATTTATAAAAAAATGAAAAAGATATGATTTTTGAAAAAGATTTTGAAAAGATAAGATTTTTAAAATTGAAATTTTGACTTGACTTGTAAGAAACAACAAATTTTAAAAATTTTTGACCAAGTCAACCCAAAATTTCGAAAATTTGGAGGAAAATAAGGAAAAGATATTTTTTGATTTTTGAATTTTTAAAGAAAAACACAAAATGACCCAAAACATGAAAATTTTGGATCAAGACACAAGATGCATGCAAAAACACTATGAATGTCAAGATGAACACCAAGAACACTTTGAAGATCATGATGAACATCAAGAACATAATTTTGAAAAATTTTTGATGCAAAGAAAACATGCAAGACACCAAACTTAGAAATCTTTAATGCATGGACTCTAACAAACGAAAAATGCATATGAAAAACAACAAACAACACAAAACAAGAAAACCTCAAGATCAAACAAGAAGACTTGTCAAGAACAACTTGAAGATCATGAAGAACACCATGAATGCATGAAATTTTCGAAAAAAAAATGCAAGAAAAATTTTAAAAGCATGCAATTGACACCAAACTTAAAAATTAACACAAGACTCAAACAAGAAACACAAATTATTTTTTTGATTTTTATGATTTTCTAATTTTTTTTGTATTTTTATTAATTTTTTTTTTTCGAAAAACATTTTTGGAAAAATGAAAAAGAAAAGAAAAATTTTTGAAAAAGTTTTTGAAAAGAAAATTACCTAATCTGAGCAACAAGATGAACCGTCAGTTGTCCATACTCGAACAATCCCCGGCAACGGCGCCAAAAACTTGGTGGACGAAATTGTGATCCATATTCTTTTGTACTTATATGAAATCATTATTGTGGCACCAGTTGAATTCACAACTCCGTTCAACTAACCAGCAAGTGTACTGGGTCGTCCAAGTAATAAACCTTACGTGAGTAAGGGTCGATCCCACAGAGATTGTTAGTATGAAGCAAGCTATGGTCACCTTGTAAATCTCAGTTAGGCAGATTAAATTGGTTTATGGGTTTTTGAAAATAGAAATAAGAAAATAAATAATAAAAGGGATAGAATACTCATGCAGATTCATTGGTAGGAATTTCAGATAAGCGAATGAAGATACTGTATGGCTCAAGGACGCCTGCTCTCCCACTGCTTCAACTCAATCCTTCTTACTCCTTTCCATGGCAAGCTGTATGTAGGGCATCACCGTTGTCAATGGCTACATCCCATCCTCTCAGTGAAAACGTTCCTATGCTCTGTCACAGCACGGCTAATCATCTGTCGTTTCTCAATCAGGTTGGAATAGAATCCCTTGATTCTTTTGCGCTTGTCATCACGCCCAGCCTTCAGGAGTTTGAAGCTCGTCACAGTCATTCAATCATAGAGTCCTACTCGGAATACCACAAACAAGGTTTAGACTTTCCGGATTCTCATGAATGCCGCCATCTATCTAACTTATACCACGAAGATTCTGTTGGGGAATCTAAGAGATACACATTCAAGCTCTGTTGCAGGTAGAACGGAAGTGGTTGTCAATCACGTGCGTTCATAAGTGAGAATGATAATGAGGGTTACTTATCATCACATTCATCATGTTCTTGGGTATGAATGAATATCTTGGAATAAGAATAAGAGAGATTTGAATAAAAGACAATAGAATTGCATTAATACTTGAGGTACAGCAGAGCTCCACACCCTTAATCTATAGTGTGCAGAAACTCCACCGTTGAAAATACATAAGTAAAAGGTTCAGGCATGGCCGAATGGCCAGCCCCCTAAAACGTGCTCAATGGCCTCCTAAGATGAAGAATAATACAAAACTGAGACCAAAGATGAAACGTGGTCAAAAGACATCTAATACAATAGTTAAATGTTCTATTTATAATGAACTAGCTCCTAGGGTTTACATGAGTAAGTAATTGATGCATAAATCCACTTCCGGGGCCCACTTGGTGTATGTTTGGGCTGAGCTTGATCAATCCACGAGCTGAGGCTTCTCTTGGAGTTGAACTCCGAGTTATGATGTGTTTTGGGCGTTCAACTCCGGATCATGACGTTTTTCTGGCGTTTAACTCCAGACAGCAGCTTGTACTTGGCGTTCAACGCCAAGTTACGTCGTCAATCTCCGAATAAAGTATGGACTATTATATATTGCTGGAAAGCTCTGGATGTCTACTTTCCAACGCCGTTAAGAGCACGCCAATTGGAGTTCTGTAGCTCCATAAAATCCATTTCGAGTGCAGGGAGGTCAGATTCCAACAGCATCAGCAGTCCTTTTGTCAGCCTTCTTCAGAGTTTTGCTCAAGTCCCTCAATTTCAGCCAGAAATTACCTGAAATCACAGAAAAACACACAAACTCATAGTAAAGTCCAGAAAGGTGAATTTAACATATAAACTAATGAAAACATCCCTAAAAGTAGCTCAAACTTACTAAAAACTACCTAAAACCAATGCCAAAAAGCGTATAAATTATCCGCTCATCAGTGCTCATGATGTTCCACCCTTAATTGTTCCACATTGTAGCTCAAATCTTCTAGGGAAGTGTTGAGTTGTTCCCAATAGTTGTTGGGAGGAAAGTGCATCCCTTGAGGCATCTCAAGGATTTCTTGATGATGAGCTTCCTCATGCATCTCTTGAGATCCGTGGAGGGTCTCTCTTTCTTGCTCCATCCTCTTCTTGGTGATGGGCTTATCCTCTTCAATAAGGATGTCTCCTTCTATGATAACTCCAGCTGAGTAACATAGATGGCAAATAAGATGAGGAAAAGCTAGCCTTGCCATGGTGGAGGACTTTTCGGCTATTTTGTAGAATTCATGGGAGATGACTTCATGAACTTCTACTTCCTCTCCAATCATGATGCTATGAATCATGATGGCCTGATCCACAGTAACTTCAGATCGGTTGCTAGTGGGGATGATGGAGCGTTGAATGAACTTTAATCACCCTCTAGCCACAGGCTTGAGGTCCAGTCTTCTTAGTTGAACCGGCTTGCCTTTGGAGTCTCTTTTCCATTGAGCTCCTTCCACACATATGTCCATAAGGACTTGGTCCAACCTTTGATTAAAGTTGACCCTTCTAGTGTAGGGGCGTTTATCCTTGCATCATGGGCAAGTGGAATGCCAACCTCACATTTTTCGGACTAAAATCTAAGTATTTCCCCCGAACCATTGTGAGATAATTCTTTGGACTCGGATTCACACTTTGATCATGGTTCCTAGTGATCCATGCATTGGCATAGAACTCTTGAACCATTAAGATTCTGACTTGTTGCATGTGGTTGGTTAGGACTTCCCAACCTCTTCTTCGAATTTCATGTCGGATCTCCGGAAACTCATTTTTCTTGAGTTTGAAAGGGACCTCAGGGATCACCTTCCTTTTTGCCACAACATCATAGAAGTGGTCTTGATGGCTTTTGGAGATGAATCTTTCCATCTCCCATGACTCGGAGGTGGAAGCTTTTGTCTTTCCTTTTTCTTTTCTAGAGGATTCTCCGGCCTTAGGTGCCATTGATGGTAATGGAAAAACAAAAAGATTATGCTTTGACCACACCAAACTTAAAATATTGCTCGCCCTCGAGCAAGAGAAGAAAGAAGAGAAGAAGAAGAAGAAGAAAATATGGAGGAGAGTGAGGGAAGGTGTTTCGGCGAAGGTGTAGAAGAGGGGGTTTGTGTTGTGTGAAAATGAAGTAGAATGGAAGGGTATATATAGGGAGGGGAGTGTGTGTAGTTTCGGTCATATAGGGTGGGTTTGGGTGGGAAAGATTTTTGAATTTTGAAGGTAGGTGGGGTTTATGGGGAAGAGTGGATGGATGTGAGTGGTGAAGGGGGTAATTGGGAAGAGAGATTGAAGTTGTTGGGAAGTGTGTTTATGGGGAGGAGAGAATGAATAATGAGAAGAGGGGAGAATATGTTAGGTGGGGATCCTGTGGGGTCCACAGATCCTGAGATGATCCTGTGGGGTCCACAGATCCTGAGGTGTCAAGGATTTACATCCCTGCACCAATTAGGCATGTAAAATGCCTTTGCACACCATTATGGCGTTTAAACGCCGAAGTGATGCACACTCTGGGCGTTCAGCGCCCATGTGTAGCATGTTTCTGGTGTTGAACGCCAGTTCCATGCTTGTTACTGGCGTTCAGCGCCAGCTTTCCTCAAGGCACATTCCTGGCGTTCAAACGCCAAGATGTTGCTTGTTTCTGGCGTTCAGCGCCAGAAACATGCTCTGTTCTGGCGTTGAACGCCAGCCAGATGCACCTTACTAGCGTTTAAACGCCAGTAAGTCCTTCCTCCAGGGTGTGATTTTTCTTCTGTTGTTTTTGATTCTGTTTTTAATTTTAGTATTTTTTTCGTGACTCGATGATGGTGTTTTTGCGGAAAACGAATTTTCCAACACACAATTCCAACTGGCAAGTATACTCACTTAGAGTGAGGTCGATCCCACAGGGATTGATGGATCAAGCAACTTTAGTGGGTGATTAGTTTAGTCAAGCTAACATTGAAGTGAAATTGAGTGAAATCGTAGCCAACAGAAAGTAAATTGACAAGAATTGTAAATGACAAAATGTAAATAGGCAGGAAGCTTAAAGAACAAGTAATGTAAATTGCAGAAACTTAAACGACAAGAAATGTAAATTGCAGGAAATGTAAAGGGAATTGGGTACAGGAAATTTAAAGGAAAGCAATAAGCAGCACTTAGAATAATTGCAGAATAATTAAATTACATGAAACGTAAAAGGGATTGGGTGCTGGGAATTAAAACTTCAATAAGAAAATGTAAAATGCAATCAAGCAAAGAAGTAAAAGATGAAGTAAGTGCAGCAGATTCAAACAGGGATGAAAATTGCTTGAAGAATAAGACAGAAAGAAACTTAGCTCAATTGTAAAATCTAAAAGAGGATTTGAGGATCCAAGAAGAACAATGAACTCAGGAAGCAAATCTGGATCTCAATTCTCCTTTGCTCAGTCAGAAAATATATTGTAGAAGAAACTGAGGTTTAAAAATAGCAGAGAAGATTAAAACCCAATCCTTAGATCAATTGAGAGGAAGAGTGGAAGATGATTCTCAGAATTTGAATCAATGGAGCTCTTCAACCTCAATTCAAGATCCAAAACAGAAAAGCTAAAGTTGCAGAAGAAGAAGATTTAAAACAGCAAATGAATTTTGAATTATGCAGAAAGATTAACAAGAGATCTCAAGGTGGAATTGAAACAGAAGTTCTTCAATTCTCCACCCAAGATCCAAAACGAAAATGAAAACTAAGAGAGCTTTCTAATGGAGCTGCCCCCTCTTTCCGAGCTCTAATTGATGCCTTTATATAGGCTTTACAAAGTGAAAATGAAAATGAAATTAAAACAAATTACAATTAAAATAAAAATCCTAATCTAATTTATCCATGTGCCTTTGAGTGATGATGTGGGCTTTGATTGCTTTGGATTTGAGGAGAGATGGGTCTTGGATGGCCTTGGTTCAATTGGTGAAGATTTGGGTTCAAAGGGAATTTGAATTGAATTTTGACCCATGGGTGTTCCCAGGAGGCTGCCCTGCCCTTGTGGAGGGCAGAGCAGGGAAATTGTGCGTGCGGCTTGGTGTGTGAGGATGCTGCCCTGCCCTTGTGGAGGGTAGGACAATGTTTCCTTGGTGTGTCTTGTGCGCGCACCACGTCCTTGACCGTGCCATGATGCGCTTGTGTGCGCCAAGCCTAAGCCTTTACTTCCTTGAAGGTCTTGTGTTCGAACCTTGGTGAAAGCACTTGAGGAGCAATTTTTTTTTCTTGATTTTCCATGAAGAGCACGACATTGCCCTCCAAGAGGGCATTCTGCTCTCCTTGAGGGCAGACTTCCTTGGTTTCCTTGTGTCTCCCTCTTCGAGCCTTGATGGAAGCATTTTGGTTTATTTTCGCTTGTTTTTTGCCCTTAAAGATGCCTTTCGTTCCTGCCTTATTTTTACGCCAAATATGGATTGCTATATATCGTTGGAAAGCTCTGAATGTCAGCTTTCCAACGCAACTGGAAGCACATCAATCGGACATCTGTAGCTCAAGTTATAGCCCTTTGAAGTAGGCATTGTCATGCTGTGAGCGCCCAGATTTTAACTTAACGAAAATTTGCTTCATCCTCACTTTGCTTCATCATGATTCTGCCCTGCCCTTGGCAAGAGCAGGGCAGTGTGCGTGTTGGTTGCTTCCTTCCTTGATTTGGTCATGGACCACGCTTTTAAAAGAGTGGCCTAAGGCTCCAAAGTGTGCTCTAACTTCAAAGTGTGTCTCAAAGCTCTTTTTTTCTCCTTTTTTGTGCTTCTTTGCTTCTTTTTCTTCTTATTTCCTACAAGATTTATAAATTTAAAAGATCAAAGAAATATACCATTTAATCACAAAAGCATTCAATATTTAAGCACAATTCATCAATTTCTTGTATGAAAAAGCATTGAAAAATGGGTATATGATGACCTGTCATCACTCCACATGATCATGAACCTAATAAAACACAAAATAACAATAAAATAAAATTAAAATGAGATATATAAAAGTTGGGTTGCCTCCCAACAAGCGCTTCTTTAGTGTCATTAGCTTGACAGTGGGTTCTCATGGAGCCTCACAGATATTCAGAGCATGACGAGGGCCTCCCAACACCAAACTTAGAGTTTGAATGAGGGGGCTTCTCAACACCAAACTTAGAGTTTGGTTGTGGCCTCCCAACACCAAACTTAGAGTTTGAATGTGGGGGCTCTTTTTGACTCTGTACTGAGAAAAGCTTTTCATGCTTCCTCTCCATGGTTGCAGAGGAAGGTCCTTGAGCTTTAAACACAAGGTAGTCCCCATTCAATAGAAGGACTAATTCTCCTCTGCTAACATCAATCACAGCTTCTGCTGTGGCTAGGAAGGGTCTTCCAAGGATGATGCATTCATCTTCTTCCTTCCTAGTGTCTAAGATTATGAAATCAGCAGGGATGTAAAGACCTTCAACCTTTACTAACACGTCCTCTACTAATCCATAAGCCTGTCTTACTGACTTGTCTGCCAATTGAAGTGAGAATAAGGTAGGCTGTACCTCAATGATCCCTAGTTTTTCCATTACAGAGAGTGGCATAAGATTTATGCCTGACCCCAGGTCACACAAAGCCTTATTAAAGGTCATGGTGCCTATGGTACAGGGTATTAAGAATTTACTAGGATCTTGTCTCTTTTGAGATAGAGTTTTCTGAATCCATGTATCTAGTTCACTAATGAGCAAGGGGGATTCACCTTCCCAAGTCTCATTACCAAACAATTTGGCATTCAGCTTCATGATAGCTCCTAGATATTGAGCAACTTGCTCTCCAGTTACATCTTCATCCTCTTCTGAGGAGGAATAGTCTTCAGAGCTCATGAATGGCAGAAGGAGATTTAGTGGAATCTCTATGGTCTCTATATGAGCCTCAGATTCCTTTAGGTCCTCAATAGGGAACTCCTTCTTGCCTGAGAGACGTCCCAGGAGGTCTTCCTCACTAGGATTTTCGTCCTTCTCCTCCCTTGTGCATTCGGCCATATTGATTACTTCAATGGCCTTGCAATCTTCTTTTGGATTCTCTTCTGCATTGCTTGGTAGAATACTGGGAGGAGCTTCAATGACTTTCTTACTCAGCTGGCCCACTTGTGCCTCCAAATTTCTGATGGAGGACCTTGTTTCACTCATGAAACTTAAGGTGGCCTTAGACAGATCAGAGACTATATTTGCTAAGTTAGAGGGGCTCTATTCAAAATTCTCTGTCTGTTGCTGAGAAGCTGATGAAAAAGGCTTGCTATTGCTGAGCCTGTTTCTTCCACCATTATTTAAGCTTTATTGAGGCTTTTGTTGATCCTTCCATGAGAAATTTGGATGATTTCTCCATGATGAGTTATAGGTGTTTCCATAAGGTTCACCCATGTAATTAACCTCTGCCATTGCAGGGTTCTCAGGATCATAAGCTTCTTCAGAAGCTGCCTCTTTAGAACTGTTGGATGCATTTTGCCATCCATTCAGACTTTGAGAGATCATGTTGACTTGCTGAGTCAACACTTTATTCTGAGCCAATATGGCATTCAGAGTATCAATTTCAAGAACTCCCTTCCTCCGAGGCGTCCCATTATTCACGGAATTTCTCTCAGAAGTGTACATGAACTGGTTATTTGTAACCATGTCAATAAGTTCTTGAGCTTCTGCAGGCGTTTTCTTTAGGTGAATGGATCCACCTGCAGAATGGTCCAGTGACATTTTCGAAAACTCAGATAGACCATAATGAAATATATCTAATATGGTCCATTCTGAAAACATGTTAGATGGACACCTTTTGGTCAACTGCTTGTATCTTTCCCAAGCTTCATAGAGGGATTCACCATCCTTTTGCTTGAAGGTTTGAACATCCACTCTAAGCTTGCTCAGCTTTTGAGTAGGAAAGAATTTATCCAAGAAGGCCGTGACCAGCTTTTTCCAGGAGTCCAGGCTATCTTTAGGTTGTGAATCCAACCATGTTCTAGCTCTGGCTCTTACAACAAAAGGGAAAAGCATGAGCCTATAGACTTCAGGATCTACTCTATTCGTTTTTACAGTCTCACAAATCTGCAAGAACTCAGTTAAAAACTGATAAAGATCTTCAGATGGAAGTCCATGAAACTTGCAGTTTTGTTGCATTAAAGCAACTAGCTGAGGTTTCAGCTCAAAATTGTTTGCTCCAATGGCAGGAATAGAGATGCTTCTTCCATCAAATTTAGACGTGGGTTTAGTAAAGTCACCCAGCATTCTCCTTGCATTATTATTATTTTCGGCTGCCATCTCCTTCTCTTGTTCAAAAATTTCTGAAAGGTTGTTTTTGGATTGTTGTAATTTAGCTTCTCTTAGTTTCCTCTTCAGAGTCCTTTCAGGTTCTGGATCAGCTTCAACAAGAGTGTTTTTTTCCTTGTTCCTGCTCATATAGGGAAGAAGAGAATAAGAAAAGAAAGAGGAATCCTCTATGTCACAGTATAGAGATTCCTTTATGTTAGTAGAAGAAGAAATGGAATAGGAGTGAGGAAGAATGAATAGTCTGAATAAAGGGTAAAGGTAGGGGCAGTGATTTGAGATAAAGCAAAGAGAAGAGAAGTGTTAGTAAATATATAAATAAATAGATAGAAGGAGAGATAGAGAATTTCGAAAATAATTTTGAAAAAGTGGTTAGTGATTTTCGAAAATTAAAGATAAGATATGATTAAAATTAAAATTTAAAACAATTAAAAAGAATTTTTTTTGAAAAAGAGAGAAGTATTTTCGAAAATTAGGGAGGGATAGGTAGTTAGTTGGTTTTGAAAAAGATAAGAAACAAACAAAAAGTCAATTAGTTAGTTGAAAAAGATATTAAAATCAAATTTGAAAAGATAAGAAGATAAGAAGTTAGATAAGATATGTTTGAAAAAGATTTAATCTTTTAAAAATTTAAAATTATTTACTTTACTAACAAGAAACTACAAGATAAGATTCTAGAATTTAAAGATTGAACCTTTCTTAACAAGAAAGTAACAAACTTCAAATTTTTGAATCAATCACATCAATTGTTAGTGTAGTTTCAAAAATATGATATAAAGATAAGAAAAAGATTTTGAAAATATTTTGAAAAAGATTTTTGGAGTTTTCGAAAAAAAGGGAAATGGAAAAAATATGATTTTTGAAAAAGATTTTGAAAAGATAGGATTTTATTTAAAATTGAAAATTTTGACTTGACTTGTAAGAAACAACTAATTTTAAAAATTTTTGACCAAGTCAACCCAAAATTTCGAAAATTTAGAGTGAAATAAGGAAAAGATAACTTTTTTTATTTTTGAAATTTTTTTTTTAATGAAGAGAGAAAAAAAACATAAACATGACCCAAAACATGAAAATTTTGGATCAAAACACATGATGCATGTAAGAACACTATGAATGTCAAGATGAACATCAAGAACACTTTGAAGATCATGATGAACATCAAGAACTTATTTTTGAAAAAAATTTTAATGCAAAAAAAGCATGCAAGACACTAAACTTAGAAATCTTTAATGCATGTACACTATGAATGCAAAAATCCATATGAAAAACAATAAAAGACACAAAACAAGAAAACATCAAGATCAAACAAGAAGACTTACCAAGAACAACTTGAAGATCATGAAGAACACCATGAATGCATGAATTTTCGAAAAGTGCAAGAAATATATTTTTAAAACATGCAATTGACACCAAACTTAAAAACTGACTCAAGACTCAAACAAGAACACAAAATATTTTTGGTTTTTATGATTTTATGATTTTTTTGGATTTTTATTAATTAATTTTTTTTTTCGAAAATATTTTTGGAAAAACGAAAAAGAAAAGAAAATTTTGAAAAATATTTTTGAAAAATTTTGAAAAGAAAATTACCTAATCTGAGCAACAAGATGAACCGTCAGTTGTTCAAACTCAACAATCCCCGGCAACGGCGCCAAAAACTTGGTGGACGAAATTGTGATCATCAATGTTGTATTCTTTGTTGTTGTATGGAATAATTATAATAGCTCTTTGCTATGTGTGGACACAACTCCGTTCAACTAACCAGGAAGTGTACTGGGTCGTCCAAGTAATAAACCTTACGTGAGTAAGGGTCGATCCCACATAGATTGTTGGTATGAAGCAAGCTATGGTCATCTTGTAAATCTCAGTCAGGCGGATAATAATTGATTATGGATTTTCGAATAATAATAAATAATAAACAGAAAATAAAGATAAATAAATTAGGATAGAAATACTTATGCAAATTAATGGTGGGAATTTCAGATAGGCGTATGGAGATACTGTTCCCTTTCTTTTTCTACTTTCCTACTTCTTCCTTCCAGTTCTTTCATTCCTTCCTATGACAAGCTGTATGTAGGGCATCACTGTCGTCAATGGCTACATCCCATCCTCTCAGTGAAAAAGGTCCAAATGCTCTGTCACAGCACGGCTAATCATCTGTCGGTTCTTAATCTGGTTGGAATAGAATCCCTTGATTCTTTTGCGTCTGTCACTAACGCCCAGCCTTCAGGAGTTTGAAGCTCGTCACAGTCATTCAATCCCAGAATCCTACTCGAAATACCACAGACAAGGTTTAGACTTTCCGGATTCTCATGAATGCCGCCATCAATCTAGCTTATACCACGAAGATTCTGTTTAAGGAATCTAAGAGATACGCGCCCGGCCTAAGGTAGAACGGAAGTGGTTGTCAATCACGCGCGTTCATAGGTGAGAATGATGATGAGTGTCACGGATCATCACATTCATCAAGTTAAAGTTCAACGAATATCTTAGAATAGGAATAAAGAGAATTGAATAGGAAATAGTAGTAATTGCATTAAAACTTGAGGTACAACACAGCTCCACACCTTTAATCTATGGTGTGTAGAAACTCCACCGTTGAAAATACATAAGTGAAAGGTTCAGGCATGGCCGATTGGCCAGCCCCCAAAACATGATCAATAGTCTCCTCAGATGAAGAATAAAATAAAACTGAGACCAAAGATGTCTAATACAATAGTAAATTATCCTATTTATACTAGACTAGCTACTAGGGTTTACATGAGTAAGTAATTGATGCATAAATCCACTTCCGGGGCCCAATTGGTGTGTGTTTGGGCTGAGCTTGATCTATCCACGAGCTGAGGCTTCTTTTGGAGTTGAACGCCAAGTTGTAACGTGTTTTGGGCGTTCAACTCCGGGTCGTGACGTGTTTCTGGCGTTTTACTCCAGATAGCAGCATGGAACTGGCGTTGAGCACCAGTTTACATCGTCAATTCCCGAATAAAGTATGGACTATTATATATTGCTGGAAAGCTCTGGATGTCTACTTTCCAAAGCCGTTAAGAGCGCGCCATTTGGAGTTCTGTAGCTCCAGAAAATTTATTTTGAGTGTAGGGAGGTCAGATTCCAACAACATCAGCAGTCCTTTGTCAGCCTCCTATCAGAATTTTGCTCAAGTCCCTCAATTTCAGCCAGAAATTTCCTGAAATCATAGAAAAACACACAAACTGGTAGTAAAGTCTAGAAATGTGAATTTAACATAAAAACTAATGAAAACATCCCTAAAAGTAGCTTGAACTTACTAAAAACTACCTAAAAACAATGCCAAAAAGCGTATAAATTATCCGCTCATCACCGAATCTTAACCCCTCTCCCTCCACTATATAAACCCCTCTATCCTTCTTCATTATCACACAACATAACCCTCTCTTCTCCCCCTTGGCCGAATACACACCTCTCTCCCTCTCCTCTATTTTTTTCTTCTTTTTCTTCTCTTCTTTCTTCTCTTGCTCGAGGGCAAGAAATATTCTAAGTTTAGTATGGTAAAAGCATAGCTTTTTTGTTTTTCCATAACCACTTATGGCACCTAAGGCCGGAAAAACCTCTAGAAAAGGGAAAGGAAAGACAAAAGCTTCCACCTTTGAGTCATGGGAAATGGAAAGATTCATCTCAAAGGTCCATCAAGACCACTTCTATAAAGTTGTGGCCAAGAAGAAGGTGATCCCTGAGGTCCCTTTCAAGCTCAAGAAAAATGAGTATCCGGAGATCCGACATGAGATCCAAAGAAGAGTTTGGGAAGTTCTGACCAACCCCATTCAACAAGTCAAAATCCTAATGGTTCAAGAGTTCAATGCCAATGCATGGATCACTAGGAACTATGATCAAAGTATGAACCCGAATCCAAAGAATTATCTTACAATGGTTCAGGGAAAATGCTTAGATTTCAGTCCGAAAAATGTAAGGTTGGCGTTCAACTTGCCTATGATGCAAGAAAATGCACGCCCCTACACTAGAAGGGTCAACTTTGATCAAAGGTTGGACCAAGTCCTTATGGACATATGTGTTGAAGGAGCTCAATGGAAAAGAGACTCAAAAGGCAAGCCGGTTTCAATTAAGAAGACTAGACCTAAAGCCTATTGATAGAGGATGGTTGGAGTTCATCCAACGCTCCATCATCCCCACTAGCAACCGATCTGGAGTGATTGTGGATCGGGCCATCATGATCCATAGCATCATGATTGGAGAGGAAGTAGAAGTTCATGAAGTCATCTCTCTTGAATTCTACAAAATAGCTGAAAAGCCCTCTATCTTGGCAAGGCTAGCTTTTCCTCATCTCATTTGCCACCTATGCTACTCAGCTGGAGTTATCGTAGAAGGAGACATCCTCATTGAAGAGGACAAGCCCATCACTAAGAAGAGGATGGAGCAAACAAGAGAGCTTATTCATGGATCTCAAGAGACGCATGATGAAGCTCATCATCAAGGAATCCCTGACATGCCTCAAAAGATGCATTTTCCTCCAAATAACTATTGGGAACAACTCAACACGTCTCTAGAAGACTTGAGTTATAACATGGACCAACTAAGGGTGGAACATCAAGAGCACTTCATCATTCTCCATGAGATTAGAGAAGATCAAAGAGCAATGAGGGAGGAGCAACAAAGGCAAGAAGAGATATAGAAGAGCTCAAGAACATCATTGGTCCTTTAAGGAGAAGGCGCTACCATCACTATGGTAGACTTATTCCTTGTTCTTATTTCTCTGTTTTTTTGTTTTTATGCTATATGTTTGTCTATGTTTATGTCTTTATTATATGATCATTAGTGTCTAGTATCTATGTCTTAAGGCTATGAATAATTCCATGAATCCTTCACCTTTCTTAAATGAAACATGTTGTTAATACAAAAGAACAAGAAGTACATGAGTTTCAAATTCATCCTTGAAATTAGTTTAATTATATTGATGTGGTGACAATACTTTTTATTTTCTGAATGAATGCTTGAACAGTGCATATTTTTTATCTTGTTGTCTATGAATGTTAAAATTGTTGGCTCTTGAAAGAATGATGAACAAGAGAAATGTTATTGATGATCTGAAAAATTATTAAATTGATTCTTGAAACAAGAAAAAGCAGTGAATAACAAAGCTTGCGAAAAAAATATTTTGGAGAAAAAAAATAGAAAGAAAAAGAAAAAGCAAGCAGAAAAAGCCAATAGCCCTTCAAACCAAAAGGCAAGGGTAAAAAGGATCCAAGGCTTTGAGCATCAATGGATAGGAGGGCCCAAGAAAATAAAATCTAGGCCTAAGCGGCTAAATTAAGCTGTCCCTAACCATGTGCTTGTGGCATGCAGGTCCAAGTGAACAGCTTGAGACTGAGTGGTTAAAGTCGAGATCCAAAGCAAAAAGAGTGTGCTTAAGAGCTCTGGACACCTCTAACTGGGGACTTTAGCAAAGCTGAGTCACAATCTGAAAATGTTCATCCAGTTATGTGTCTGTGGCATTTATGTATCCGGTGGTAATACTGGAAGACAAAGTGCTTAGGGCCACGGCCAAGACTCATAAAAGTAGTTGTGTTCAAGAATTAACATACTTAACTAGAAGAATCAATAACACTATCTGAAATTCTAAGTTCCTATAGATGCAATCATTCTAAACTTCAAAGGATAAAGTGAGATGCCAAAACTGTTCAGAAGCAAAAAGCTACAAGTCCCGCTTATCTAGTTAGAACTAATATTCATTGATATTTTAAGATTCATACTATATTCTCTTCTTTTTATCCTATTTGATTTTCAGTTGATTGGGGACAAGCAACAATTTAAGCTTGGTGTTGTGATGAGCGGATAATTTATACACTTTTTGGCATTGTTTTTAGGTAGTTTTTAGTAGGATCTAGCTACTTTTAGGGATGTTTTCATTAGTTTTTATGCAAAATTCAAATTTTGGACTTTACTATGAGTTTGTGTGTTTTTCTGTGATTTCAGGTATTTTCTGGCTGAGATTGAGGGACCTGAGCAAAAATCTGATAGGAAGCTGACAAAGGACTACTGATGCTGTTGGATTCTGACCTCCCTGCACTCGAAATAGATTTTCTGGAGCTACAGAACTCCAAATGGTGCGCTTTCAATGGCATTGGAAAGTAGACATCTAGAGCTTTGTTCAAGCTTAGACGACACAAACTGGCATCCAACGCTAGTTCCATGTTGCATTCTGGGGTCAAACGCCAGAAAGACGTCACAAACCAGAATTAAACGCCAAAAACACATTACAACTTGGCGTTTAACTCCAAGAGAAGTCTCTGCACGTGTAAAGCTAAAGCTCAGCCCAAGCATACACCAAGTGGGCCCCGAAAGTGGCTTTCTGCATCAATTACTTATTTCTGTAAACCCTAGTAACTAGTTTAGTATAAATTGAACTTTTTACTATTGTACGAGGTGTCTTTGACGGTCTAGTCTTTTGACCATTCGGTCTTTTGATCATTCATGGGGGCTAGCCATTCGGCCATGCCTGGACCATCACTTATGTATTTTCAACGGTGGAGTTTCTACACACCATAGATTAAGGGTGTGGAGCTCTGCTGTACCTCGAGTTTCAATGCAATTACTACTATTTTCTATTCAATTCAGCTTATTTTTGTTCTAAGATATTCTTTGCACTTCAACTTGATGGATGTGATGATCCGTAACACTCATCATCATCCATCCTTATCACGCGTGACTGATAACCACTTTCGTTCTACCTTAGAACGAGTGAATATCTCTTGGATTCCTTAACCAGAATCTTCGTGGTATAAGCTAGAATTATTGGCGGCCACTCTTGAGAATCCGGAAGGTCTAAACCTTGTCTGTGGTATTCCATGTAGGATTCAAGGATTGAATGACTGTGATGAGCTTCAAACTCGCAATTGTTAGGCATAGTGACAGACGCAAAAGAATCAGTGGATTCTATTCAGACATGATCGAGAACCGACAGATGATTAGCCGTGCTGTGACAAGATCTTTTGGACCATTTTCATTGAGAGGATGGGAAGTAGCCATTGACAACGGTGATGCCCTACATACAACTTGCCATGGAAAGGAGTAAGAAGGATTGGATGAAAGCAGTAGGGAAGCAGAGATTTAGAAGGAACACAGTATCTCCATACACTTATCTGAAATTCCTACCAATGATTTACATAAGTATTTCTATCTTTATTTTATGCTTTATTTATTATTAATTTTTAAAACCATTATAACCATTTGAATCCGCTTAACTGAGATTTACAAGATAACCATAGCTTGCTTCATACCAACAATCTCCCTGGGATCGACCCTTACTCACGTAAGGTATTATTTGGACGACCCAGTGCCCTTGCTGGTTAGTTGTGTGAAGTTGTGACAAAGTGTGATTCATGTTTGAGAGCACTACCAACTCTTTAGCGCCATTGTTGATGATCACAATTTTGTGCACCAAACTCCAAAGATGCCAAATTGGCTTATCCAAGCTTAATCTCTATGCTATGTAAAGATGCTGGGGTGAAGATGGGAGTAACTGAGTATATCTCGGTTGAGCGACCAATCACTAAAAAGTCAATGGAAGGACAACAGGTGCAGGACGACCCCATCAAGAGGAGAGCACAGCAATTCCTCCCGGAAATCCCTCAAATTGAATACTGGGAGCATCTTGAAGCATCTGTCACCAAGTTGCAAGAAGCTATGGAGCAATTAAAGGAAGAACATCAAAATCAAAATAGCATGTTCTGCAAACTGCTTAAGGAACAAGAGGAGCAAGGGCGTGAACTGAGGCAACTGAAGCGTCAGAAGCTATCTCTTGAAGGGCCAAGCACCCCACAGATTAAAAGAGCATCCACCTCCCAAAATAAAGGTTGTTGAGTCCTAATCTTGGCTTTAACTCTGTGATAGTTGTTTGATGAGCGGATAATTTGTACGCTTTTTGGCATTGTTTTTAGTATGTTTTTAGTATGATCTAGTTAGTTTTTAGTATATTTTTATTAGTTTTTAGTTAAAATTCACTTTTCTAGACTTTACTATGAGTTTGTGTGTTTTTCTATGATTTCAGGTACTTTCTGGCTGAAATTGAGGGACCTGAGCAAAAATCTGATTCAGAGACCAAAAAAGGACTGCAGATGCTGTTGGATTCTGACCTCCCTGCCCTCGAAGTGGATTTTCTGGAGCTACAGAAGCCCCATTGGCGCGCTCTTAACGGCGTTGGAAAGTAGACATCCTGGGCTTTCCAGAAATATATGATAGTCCATACTTTGCCCAAGATTTGATGGCCCAAACCGGCGTTCAAAATCACCCTCAGAATTCCCAGCGTTAAACGCCGGAACTGGCACAAGAATGGGAGTTAAACGCCCAAACTGGCATAAAAGCTGGCGTTTAACTCCAAGAGGAGTCTCTACACGAAAATGCTTCATTGCTCAGCCCAAGCACACACCAAGTGGGCCCGGAAGTGGATTTTTATGTCATTTACTCATCTTTGTAAACCTTAGGCTACTAGTTCTCTATAAGTAGGACCTTTTGCTATTGTATTTTCATCTTTTGATCTTTGGTTTGATCATTGAGAGGCTGACCTCACGGCCATGCCTAGACCTTGTTCTTATGTATTTTCAACGGTGGAGTTTCTACACACCATAGATTAAGGTGTGGAGCTCTGCTGTACCTCGAGTATTAATGCAATTACTATTGTTCTTTTATTCAATTCCGCTTGTTCTTGTTCTAAGATATCACTTGTTCTTCAACTTGATGAATGTGATGATCCGTGACACTCATCATCATTCTCACCTATGAACGTGTGACTGACAACCACCTCCGTTCTACCTTAGATTGGGTGAATATCTCTTGGATTCCTGATACACGATGCGTGGTTGATCGCCTGACAACCGAGTGCTCGCCTGACAACCGAGCCAGCCATTCCGTGAGATCAGAGTCTTCGTGGTATAGGCTAGAACTGATGGCAGCATTCAAGAGAATCCGGAAGGTCTAACCTTGTCTGTGGTATTCTGAGTAGGATTCAATGATTGAATGACTGTGACATGCTTCAAACTCCTGAGGGCGGGGCGTTAGTGACAGACGCAAAAGAATCACTGGATTCTATTCCGGCCTGATTGAGAACCGACAGATGGATAGCCGTGCCGTGACAGGGTGCGTTGAACATTTCCACTGAGAGGATGGGAGGTAGCCACTGACAACGGTGAAACCCTTGCATAAGCTTGCCATGGAAAGGAGTAAGAAGGATTGGATGAAGACAGTAGGAAAGCAGAGAGACGGAAGGGACACAGCATCTTCATGCGCTTATCTGAAATTCCTACCAATGAATTACATAAGTATCTCTATCTTTATCTTTATGTTTTATTCGTATATCACCCATATCCATTTGAGTTTGCATGACTAAGATCTACAAGATGACCATAGCTTGCTTCATACCAACAATCTCCGTGGGATCGACCCTTACTCGCGTAAGGTTTATTACTTGGACTACCCAGTGCACTTGCTGGTTAGTTGTGCGAAGTTGTGTTTATGCCATGGTATTGAACACCAAGTTTTTGGGGTTCATTACTGGGGATTATGAGAGTTGTGAAAAGTATTGTTCACAATTTCGCGCACCATTGTTCTTATAGGAATTTACCTTAGAAATTATATATGAGTAGTAATAATTAGTATATCTATTTTGATTTTATCTCCAATTAAGCTATAATTTATTTTTCTCATCATCATCAAACATGAATAAAATAGTAGATTTTTAGAATAAAGAGGCAATATTTTTCGAGTTCTTAATAAGAAAAATTCTAATTATTTATATGTGGTGGCAATACTTTTTGTCTTCTGAATGAATGCCTGAATAGTGCATATTTTTTATATTGAATTTTATGAATGTTAAAATTATTGGCTCCTAAAAGAATGATAAACAAGAGAAATATTATTGCTGATCTAAAAAATCATGAAATTGATTCTTGAAGCAAGAAAAAGCAGTGAAAAAAAGCAAAAGAGGTAGAAGAAGCCAATAGCCCTTTAAACCAAAAGGCAAGGGTGAAAAGGATCCAAGGCTTTGAGCATCAATGGATAGGAGGGCCCAAGGAAGTAAATCCAGGCCTAAGCGGCTAGATCAAGCTGTCTTTAACCATGTGCTTGTGGCATGCAGGTCCAAGTGAAAAGCTTGAGACTGAGTGGTTAAAGTCGTGATCCAAAGTAAAAGTGTGTGCTTAAGAACTCTGGACACCTCTAATTGGGGACTTGAGCAAAGTTAAGTCACAATCTGAAAAGGTTCACCCAGTTATGTGTCTGTGGCATTTATGTATCCGGTGATAATACTGGAAAACAAAGTGCTTAGGGCCACGACCAAGACTCATAAAGTAGTTGTGTTCAAGAATCAACATACTAAACTAGGAGAATCAAAATACTATCTGTATTCTGAGTTCCTATGGATGCCAATCATTCTGAATTTCAAAGGATAAAGTGAGATGCTAAAATTGTTTAGAAGCAAAAAGCTACTAGTCCCGCTCATCTAATTAGAATCTGAGCTTCACTTAAAACTCTGAGATACTATTGCTTCTTGATTTCTTTTTATCCTATTTCATTTATCTAGTTGCTTGTGGACAAGCAACAGTTTAAGTTTGGTGTTGTGATGAGCGGATATTTTATACGCTTTTTAGGGGTAATTTCATATAGTTTTTAGTATGTTTTAGTTAGTTTTTTAGTATATTTTTATTAGTTTTTAGGAAAAATTCATATTTCTGGACTTTACTATGTGGTTTTGTGTTTTTCTGTGATTTTAGGTATTTTCTGGCTGAAATTGAGGGAGCTGAGCAAAAATCTGATTCAGGCTGAAAAAGGACTGCTGATGTTGTTGGATTCTGACCTCCCTACACTCGGAATGGATTTTTTGGAGCTACAGGAGTCTAATTGGTGCGATTTTAATTGGATTGGAAAGTAGACATCCAGAGCTTTCCATCAAAATAAAATAGTCCATACTTTGCGCGAAGATAAACGACATAAACTGGCGTTTAACGCCAGTTCCATGTTGCATTCTGGCGTTGAACGCCAGAAACAGGTTGCAAGTTGGACTTAAACACTAGAAATAGGTTACAACCTGATGTTTAACTCCAGAGATAGCCCAGGCACGTGAGAAGCTTAAGTCTTAGCCCCAGCACACACCAAGTGGGTCCCAGAAGTGGATTTCTGCACTATCTATCTTAGTTTACTCATTTTCTGTAAACCTAGGTTACTAGTTTAGTATTTAAACAGCTTTTAGAGACATATTTTGTATCTCATGACATTTTTAGATCTGAACTTTGTACCTTTTGACGGCATGAGTCTCTAAACTCCATTGTTGGGGGTGAGGAGCTCTACAGCATCTCGATGAATTAATGCAAGTATTTTTGTTTTCTATTCAAACATGCTTATTTCTATCTAAGATGTTCATTCGCACTTCAATATGAAGAAGGTGATGATCCGTGACACTCATCACCATTCTCAACCTATGAACGCGTGCCTGACAATCACCTCCGTTCTACATTAGACTGAATGAGTATTTCTTAGATTCCTTAATCAGAATCTTCATGGTATAAGCTAGAATCCATTGGCAGCATCCTTGATAATCTGGAAAGTCTAAACCTTGTTTGTGGTATTTCGAGTAGGATTCAGGGATTGGATGACTGTGACGAGCTTCAAACTCGCGAGTGTTTGGCGTAGTGATAGACGCAAAAGGATCAATGGATCCTATTCCGACATGATTGAGAACCGACAGATGATTAGCCGAGCGGTGACAGAGAATTTGGACCATCTTCACTGAGAGGATGGGAGGTAGCCATTGACAACGGTGATGCCCTACATACAGCTTGCCATGGAAGGAGCCTTGCATGTTTGAAAGTAAGAAAGCATTATGTTGCAGGAATTCAGAAGACAAAGCATCTCTAAAACTCCAACATATTTTCCATTGTTGAGTAACAATTAATTATTTTATGCCCTTTCACTTTTTACAATTGAAACTAAAGAACCTTATTGGTATCCTGACTAAGAATAATAAGATAACCATAGCTTGCTTCAAACAAACAATCTCCATGGGATTCGACCCTTACTCAAGTAAGGTATTACTTGGACAACCCAGTGCACTTGCTGGTTAGTTATGTGGATTGCAAAAGTGTGATTGTAATTTTCGTGCACCAATGGATTAATGATGATCAACTTCAAGACGGGTGTGAAAACAAAGTATGGGATCCCAGACCACAAGACGAGGACTAACTTTGGGAGCCCATGGTTTGTGAAGAACTCCATCAAAGCTTGGAGATATTGACTTTGAAGAATGGAGCTTATTGGAGATTCAAGCATTGGTGGATGCTCAAGGATAGCTTCAAGCACAAGCCACCTTGATGAGGAGCTCCCCAGAAGTCCAACTTAAGGACAATAAATAAAAGTGATAGGTGGGAGACACCCCACCATGGTAAACTCTTCCCATTCTCTTGTATATATACTTAATAAGTGATTTATGTTGCCATTATAGGTAGTTTTCTTCTTTTCTATACTTTTATACATTTTGTTATGATTGATAGGTTGTTGTAGTAGTCTAGATTGTTGTTAAAGTAGGTTACTTGAAGTACAAGTTTTGTTTTTTTTGGAAATTTTTCGAAAACTTTAAGATTTTTGTTAAAATTGCATTTTAGTTGCTTTAGAATGTTTATAGGTTAGAAGAATGTTAAATTGTGTTCTTATGCTTCTAAAAAAAAGGGCATCGGCGCGCTAGCACGCTGTGCGCGCGAGCGGAATGCACTTCCGCAACTCCTGGTACAAAAATCAGAGAGTTGTGCGCGCTTTGTGCTAGCATTGTGCTGGGAGCACAATCTCATCCGTGCGTAAGCGCGCTGTGCACGCATGTGCGGATTGTCCCTGCTGCATCCGCGCGTGAGCGCGCGCGAGCGGATTTGCACCCTGCTTTTCTCCTTCCTCATTTCTCCTTCTTTCTTCTTTTCTTCTTCTTTCTTTCTATTTTTTTCTTCTTCCTCTCTTGGAAATTTTTTTTTCTCTTTTAATATAAATAAAAAAATTTTAATAATAATAAAAAATATAATAAAAATATAATAAATAAATAAATAAATTACTAAAAAAATAATAAAATAAAAATAAAATGTTCTCTTCTTCCATTTTCTTTTGTCTATTGCATTTGCATACTTTTATTCTTTGCATTTTAATTTTGTTTCTATAATTTGTTCTCATTTTATTTTTCAAAGTTTCTCATTTTAATAATTGTGTTGAATTCTCCCACTTAATTGTGAATTTTTTGCATTATTTTGGTGCTTCATGACTTGTTACATTAATTGTAATATTTGTCAACACACAAGATTAGTGCTTTAGTCCTTCCTAATTCATTATCGTTTGTTCTTTGTACTTCTTCATCATTGAGTTAGGATGGGATTAAATGCTCTCATGCTTACCACTAATCTTGTTTGTGTCTATTCTTGTTTGATCTTGATGCTCAACATGCTTTCCATGCTTTGACTTTACTCTTGCATCAAGTATTAGTTGATATGCCCTCTGCATATATTGTTTTCTCACTCACATGTTGTAGCTACCATGTAGTAGAGAACCATACCCTTTTTTGGCATTAGCCCCCGCCTATGTTCTATTTACTTTCATATCTTCGTTATAGGCTTAATTTTCTTTCTTTTTCTTTCCTTTTAGTTTGGCCACCAAGAAGGAAGAAAAGGAAAAGCTTTTAAATAGGGCAACGAACAAGTCATCCACCCAACCTTTCGAAGAAGCTCATCAATTGTAGCAACCCATCCAACTTGCTCTTCTTTGCATGCACCGAGGACGGTGCAATCTTCAAGTGTGGAAAGATCATTCGACCGATCTCCATGGGTAACAATTTCCTTTTCAACACCAATTTTTTATTTTCTTTGTTAGATTAGCTATTGCATTGCATGATAGGTTGCATGTTAGTTAGAATTTGTACATATTCTTACCACTTCTTTCTTATTAGGACTACTTGGTTATGGTGATGATTTTTTGTCCAAGAAATTGTTTTTTTAGGGCACCCAACCAATTTGAAAAAACTTTTGTTGAACTTGCTTGAAAGAATTTATTTTGGAACATGGTTTTTGAGCTAAGAACACAAGCTTGTGAGATTTGAGCCTAATGATGTGGTTACATCTTATAACCACTTATTTTTCCTTCTTGTGTGCATTATTCCCTCTTTCTATGATTGTAATCTTTGATTTGTTTGATTCTCTATTTCCATTATTTTGTGTATTCATGCATTTATATGATTGAGGTCATCATTTCATTTAGCTCACTCACCCAAATAGCCTTACCTTTTATCTTCCGTTGTTAGCAAATTTGAGCCTACAATTAACCCACTTTGTTCTTTAATTTAGCACATTACAAGCCCTAAAGCGAAAAAACAATAAAAGTCCTTAATTTGGATCTTTGATTAGCTTAGACTAGTATGTGTGAGCATCATTCACGAGTGGGGAAACTTGGGACATTGGGTGAATAAAAGGATAGTTTTGTATTGTTATTGAAAATATTGGGAATTGGGTACATACTCATGTATTGATCAAATGTAAAACCTTATGCATTGATGCTCCTGTATATAGAAAGAAAAAATGAGGAAAACAAAAGAAAAAGAAAAGAAAAAGAAAAAAATAATATGGAAAAGAAAAAAAATAGAAAAAGAAAGAAAAAGAAGAAAAAGAAAGAAATAAAAAGAGGACAAAATACCCCAAAGTAAAGTCCAATAAAGATCAATGCATAAGTGTTGTGAAATGAAAAGGGATACATAAGTATGTGAAAAAGTGAGAAATGGGTAGTTAGGTTAGAACTTAATTGTATAGGATGTCATAGGTTAGGTGGAAAGTTTAAGCTTATCAAAGATTCAAATTTCAAGCCCACTTGACCAAATATGCATTTTTACCTTGACCCTAACCCCATTACAACCTAAAGAAAAGACCTCATGATAGATGTGTGCATGCATGAAATAAATGTTGATTGTTAGAAGAAAAACAAATCTTAGAAAGCATGAAATAGTGGAGAATTTAGTGAATCAACCCTAAACACTTGAGCGAATAGAGCACAAACACATCCGGTGAGGATTTGATGCTCAATTACATGTTTCCATCTATAAGTATCACTTTTCATGTAAGTTTGTAAAAATATTTAATAACTCAATCCAATTGTGGATTAGACTTGCTAGTCCTTAGCCCTTGTGCATATATGCTTCTTGGAAATTGATTTATTTTGACCAAGCAATTGCATTCATTTAGATAGTTGCATATAGGTAGATTGCATTTAGTTAGTTTCCATTGAATAAATGTCGTACCCTTACTTCATTCTTGGTTTTAGCATGAGGACATGCTTGGTTTAAGTGTGGGAAGGTTGATAAACCCCATTTGTAGGGTTTATCTTGTGCTTGATTTAGGGGATTTTATAATCTTTTACCCACATTTATCCATTGAAATAGCATGGTTTTATAACTTCTCCTTTAATTGTGCTTAAGAGTGAAAACATGCTTTTTAAGTCCTAAAATAGCTAAATTTAATTCACCTTGATTCCATTAGATGCCTTGATATGTTTGTTAAGTGATTTCAGATTTAGGAGGCAAAAATTGGATCAAGGGAATGAAGGAAAAGCATGTAAAAATGGAGAACTCATGAAGAAATGTAGGAATTGCAAAAGCTGTCAAGCGGACCTCTTTGCACTTAATCAACCATAACTTGAGCTACAGAGGTTCAAATGATGCGGTTATAGTTGGGTTGGAAAGCTAACATCCGGGGCTTCAAAACGATATAAGATTTGCCATAGTTGCATTGCACATAGGGGTGCGCACGCACACAGTACGTGGATGCGCCGATGGTGGCACATGATCCACTTAATGCAACTCGTGGCCAGCGATTTTAGAAGCCTTGTGGGCCCAATCCAACTCATTTCTGATGCTATTTAAGCCAAAGATTGAAGGGGAATCAACATACTTTTGATCATTAGTCATACTTTAGTTTTAGAAGTAGTTAGAGTTAGTTTCTAGAGAGAGAAGCTCTCACTTCTCTCTAGGATTAGGATTAAGATTAGGTTTAGTTCTTAGATCTAGATTTTAATTCATCTTCTTCTACTTCTATCTTCTCAATTCCTTGTAGTTACATTCATTCTTCTTCCATTCTTTTGTTGTAATCTCTTTTTTGTTGTTCTTGTGTTTTGTTGTAGATCTACTCTTGTTTCTTCTACTCTCTTTCAATTCAATCAAGGTAATTCATAATAAATGTGTTTCTTTTGATTGTTGTTGTTAATTCCTTTCAATAATTGTTGTTAGATTCTATTCTTGTTATTAATTTACTATGCTTTTCTTTTGTACCTTCCAAGTGTTTGATGAAATGCTTGGTTGGGTTTTAGTGTAGGTTTTGCTCTTCTTGGCCTAGGTAGAGTAATTAGTGACTCTTGAGTTATCTAATTCCCTTGTTTATTGATAATTAGAAGTTGCTAATTGATTTGAATGCCTCTAAAACTAGTCTTTCCTTTAGGAGTTGATTAGGACTTGAGGAATCAAATTGATTCACCCACTTGACTTTCCTCCATGGTTAGAGGTTAACTAAGTGGGAGTAATGGACAATTTGTTATCATAATTGAGGAGGATAACTAGGATAGGACTTCTAGTTTTCATATCTTGCCAAGAGCTTTGTTAGTTGTTAGTTTATTTTCTTTGCCATTTATATTTCTTGTCTAAAATCTCAAAAACCCCAAAATAACTCACAACCAATAACAAGACACTTTATTGTAATACTTAGGGAGAACGACCCGAGGTTCTAATACTTCGGTTTATAAATTTAGGCATTTGTTTTAGTGACAAACAACTTTTTGTATGAAAAGATTATTGTTTGGTTTAGGAACTATACTTGCAACGAGAATTCATTTGTGAAATTCTAAACCATCAAAAATCCAATCATCAGTGGCCTTCTAACACCAAACTTAGAAGTTGAGTGTAGAGGTTTTGTCTGACTCTATATTGAGATAAGCTTTTCATGCTTTTTCTCCATGTTTACAGAAGAAGATCCTTGAGTCTTGAACACAAGGTAGTCCTCATTCAATTGAAGGACTAACTCTCCTCTGTCCACATCAATCACAGCCCTTGCTGTGGCTAGGAAGGGTCTTCCAAGGATGATGGATTCATCCTCATCCTTTTCATTGTCTAGGATTATGAAGTCAGCAGGGATGTAAAGGCCTTCAACTTTCACTAAGACATCCTCTACAAGTCTATAAGCCTGTTTCATTGATTTATCTGCCATCTCTAGTAAGATTCTTGCAGCTTGTACCTCAAAGATCCCTAGTTTCTCTATTACAGAGAGAGGCATGAGGTTGATACCCAGGTCACACAGAGCTTTTTCAAAGTTCATGGTGCCTATGGTGCAAGGTATTAAGAACTTTCCGGGATCCAGTTTCTGTTGAGGCAATGTATACTGAATCCATGTATTTACTTCATTGATGAGCAATGGAGGTTTATCCTCCCAAGTTTCATTACCAAATAACTTGGCATTCAGCTTCATGATTGCTCCTAGATACTGAGCAACTTGCTCTTCAACAATGTCTTCGTCCTCCTCAGAGGAAGAATACTCATCAGAGCTCATGAATGGCAAAGGTAAGTTCAGTGAAATCTCTATGGTCTCTGTATGAGCCTCAGATTCTTCTGGTTCCTCAATAGGGAACTTATTATTGGTCAGTGGACGTCCCTTGAGGTCTTCCTCACTAGGAGTCACTACCTTTTCGCTCTCTCCAGGTTTGGCCATTTTGGATATGGTTATGGCCTTGCACTCTCATTTGGGATTCTCTTCTGTATTGCTTGGGAGAGTACTAAGAGGAGTTTCAGTAACTCTTTTACTCAGCTGACCCACTCGTGCCTCCAATTTTCTGATGGAGGACCTTGTTTCATTCATGAAACTGAGGGTAGACTTAGATAGATTAGAGACTATATTTGCTATGCCCGAGAGGCTCTGCTCAGAATTCTCTATCTATTGCTGAGAAGATGATGGGAATTGTTTGCTATTGCCAAACTTATTTCTTCCACCATTATTATTGTTGAAGCCTTGTTGAGGCTTCTGTTGGTCCTTCCATGAGAAATTTGGATGATTCCTCCGTGAAGGATTATAGGTGTTCCCATAGAATTCTCCCATGTAATTCATCTCTTCCATTGCAGGATTCTCAGGGTCATAAGCTTCTCCTTGAGAGGAGGCTTCCTTAGCACTGCCGGATGCAGCTTACAATCCAGTCAGATTCTGAGAAATTATATTGACTTACTGAGTCAATTTTTGTTCTGAGCTAATATGGCGTTCAGAGTATCAATCTCAAGAACTCCTTTCTTCTGAGTCATCCCATTATTCACAGGATTTCTTTCAAAAGTGTACATGAACTGGCTATTTGCAACCATCTCAATGAGTTCCTGGGCTTCTCCAGGGGTTTTCAGATAAAGAGATGCACCAGCAGAATCATCCAATGACATCTTAGATAATTCAGACAGACCATCATAGAATATACATATGACGCTCCATTCTGGAAGCATGTCAGAAGGACACCTTTTGGTGAATTGTTTGTATCTTTCCCAAGCTTCATAGAGGAATTCTCTATCTGTTGCTGAGAAGATGATGGGAATGGTTTGCTATTGCCAAACTTATTTCTTCCACCATTATTGTTGTTGAAGCCTTGTTGAGGCTTCTGTTAGTCCTTCCATGAGAAATTTGGATGATTCCTCCGTGAAGGATTATAGGTGTTTCCATAGGATTCTCCCATGTAATTCACCTCTTCCATTGCAGGATTCTCAGGGTCATAAGCTTCTCCTTGAGAGGAGGCTTCCTTAGCACTGCCGGATGTAGCTTACAATGCAGTCAGATTCTGAGAAATTATATTGACTTGCTGAGTCAATATTTTGTTCTGAGCTAATATGGCATTCAGAGTATCAATCTCAAGAACTCCTTTCTTCTGAGTCATCCCATTATTCACAGGATTTCTTTCAAAAGTGTACATGAACTGGCTATTTGCAACCATCTCAATGAGTTTCTGGGCTTCTCCAGGGGTTTTCAGATGAAGAGATGCACCAACAGAATCGTCCAATGACATCTTAGATAATTTAGACAGACCATCATAGAATATACATATGATGCTCCATTCTGGAAGAATGTCAGAAGGACACCTTTTGGTTAATTGTTTGTATCTTTCCCAAGCTTCATAGAGGGATTCACCTTCCTTCTATTTGAAGGTTTGGACTTCCACTCTAAGCTTGCTCATCTTTTGAGGTGGAAAGAATTTTGTCAAGAAAGTATTGACCAACTTGTCCCAAGAGTTCAGGCTTTCTCTAGGCTATGACTTGTGAGTCCAACCATGTTCTAGCTCTATCTCTTACAGCAAAGGGGAAAATCATAAGTCTGTAGACCTCGGGATCAACCCCATTAGTCTTAACAGTATCACAAATCTTCAAGAATTTAGCTAAAAACAGATAAGGATCTTCTGATAGAAGTCCATGAAACTTGCAATTCTGCTTCATTAGAGAAACTAACTGAGGCTTAAGCTCAAAGTTATTTGTTCTAATGGCAGGAATTGAGATGCTTCTTCCAAAGAAGTTGGAAGTTGGTGCAGTATAGTCACCATGCATCTTCCTTGCATCTCTGGCATTGTTGTTGGGTTTGTCTGCCATGTCTGCTTCTTTTTCAAAATTCTCTGTAAGGTCCTCTCTAGAATATTGTGCTTTAGATTCTCTTAGCTTCTTCTTCAGAGTCATTTCAGGTTCAGGGTCGGCTTCAACAAGAATGTTTTTATCCCTGTTTCTGCTCATATGAAAAAGAAGAAAACAAAAGGGAGTAGTAGAATCCTCTATGTCACAGTATAAAGATTCCTTGATGTGTCAGAGGAAAAGGAGTAGATGAATGAGAAGAGAGAGGAGGTGAATTCAAAAATTTTTTAGATGAGTTGAGGAGGAATGTTAGCAATTAAATAAAATAAATAGAAAGAGATGAGAGAGAAAGAGTTTTCAAAAATTTTATGGTGGCGATCCCTTATGGAGTTGGGAACTTCATGTATAGGTGAGGAGTGGAGACCACCGCGGTGAGCTGATTTAATGTTGTCCGACTTATGAAGGCGTAATATGCAGAGCTTACATTAACTACGATGTAGTCTATGTTTAGCGTTCTAGACCGTGTTCCTTTCTCGAAGGTTGTGTGCAGTGGGATGTATCCAAGTGGCTGGATTGGGGCATCTCCAAGCCCGAATAAGCTGTTAGGATATGCTCTAAGCTCTTTTTCTTGTAGCTCGAGCTTGTCGAAGGCGGATTTGAACAGGATTTCTGCAGAGCATCCTTGGTCTACCAATGTTCGGTGGAGACTGGCATTGGCAAGTATGATGGTAACGACCACGGAGTCATCATGCCCTGGGATGATTCCTGTGGCGTCTTCTTAAATGAAGGTAATAGTACGGATTCATCCACAAGAGACACCCGAAGAGGGGTGTAATTGTGGTACTTTCTAGGCTTCTCAGTAGATTGGTCTTCTTTTTTCATAGACTCTTTATCCTTATCCCGAGGTGGGTAGGAGAATCCGGTCTTTGAGGTTTCTCCTAGTCGGGAGTTCTCCTCCATATTGATGTTCTTTTCTGCCTATTCTTGTATCTCATTCAGAGATGTTGGGTGTTTCTTGGATATGGAGTGGCTAAAGAGTCCTTCTCGCAGACCGTTGATGAGTCCCATGATGGTTGCTTCTATTGGAAGATTTTGTAAGTCAAGGAACGCTTTATTGAATCTTTCCATGTAACTGCGGAGGCTTTTCCGATATCCTTGTTCAATTCTTAGCAAGCATGGAGCGTGCTTGGTTTTGTCTTTCTAGATGGAGAACCTGGCTAGGAACTTCTTGGCGATGTCATCGAAGCTTGTGATCGACCTTGGTGTCAAGCTGTCGAACCACTTTATCACCGTCTTGGTCAAGGTGGTCAAGAAGTCTTTGCAACGAATTGCATCCGAGGTGTCCGTGAGGTACATCCGACTTTTAAAATTGCTGAGATGATGGCTTGGGTCAGACGTATCATCGTATGGGGTCATGTCTGGAGCTTTGAAGTCTTTTGGGACTTTAGCTTTCATGATCTCCTTTGTGAATGGGTCTTAGTCCTTGTGAGGGCTATCCTCGTGATTTGGTCAAGTGGTCTTAGTTTTGAGGTCGGCTTTGAGCTTTAGGAGCTTGTCCTCCAGCTCTCGATGCCGTCTTGTTTCTCTCCAGAGGACTCTCTCGGCCTCTTGCTGACGTTCGGCCTCCTATTCGAGCTGTTTGAGGCAATCCTGCTGTTCACGAATGGCATCTAAGATTTCTGTGTTTTGAGGTTATTTGTCTCCCTTGGATTGGTGTGTGTCCTTTGGGGAGGTTGGTGTGGCATCTGTGTTCTTGAATGGCATTCCTTCTTCTAATACGGAGTAAAGGTCCTTAGCAGGGTTGTTTGCCATGGTGATGGCATGATTTCTAAATTCCCCGGCAACGGCGCCAATGTTCCGAGGGTTACATGAAACGTTGAGGTCGATCTCAAACGAGATCTTCTGGTGTGATCAGAGCTGCCGTGTCTGACTTGTTTGGAGCTTGAAATGCGGCTAGACCTTGATCACCAGGGGGTAGTAGTACCTGCAAGAGACTCCGATGCTTAAGGTAGTACAGACTTTATACAGGTTTTTTGTAGAATTGGAGTATGAGTTATACCTGGGTTCTCTAGTGTATTTATAGTAGTGTGGAGTGACCTCCCTTGACATAAGTTTGTTATCTTATCTTATCTTTTGATGGGTGAGATCACCTATCTTTTGGTCAGCCGCCTTCTGGTGGGTGGTGTCCTTTATCTTGGGCCTACTTGGGCCTCTGCATGCAATATTCCGAACTCTTTTTGTGAAGATGTCGGTAATGGACCAACCTTTAAAGAGGTCAATCTATTTGCTTTAGGCCAACTCGGTCCTTCTAGCTCGGATCGGTGTATGAACAGTATCCTTATTGATGCTGTTCATCTCATTGCTGTTGAAACACTGGATCATACTGTTGATATCTTCATGAAAGCTCATCACCCGACATGTTTCTGGACTTTGTTATCCAAAGTCAAGATGATCACTTGAGTTTGAGAGGGGATGTTAGAGAATCATTAGAGAATCATTAGAATCATTTTAAATCAGTTAGTATCGTTTATATTTATATAGCATATCTGTATATTAATTGTAAGATTCTATGATTTTATTAGTTTGATTCTTCTGACACCTATATATACCCCTTGTACATTATACTTTTCATCAACCTGAATAATACACAAAACACTTTTTTCAGATTTCTCTCTTGTTTCTAACATAAATGAAATTTTTTTGGATTCAAATAGGACACTTTAAACCTTAAGGATCAAAACACGATTACACCCAAATGTAGAACATCAATTTAATACTTTACCCCATTTTTCTTTTATCTTCTAATTTTATATCTTTAATTTTTTTAACATTACAATTGAAACATTGAGATTCTTATATTTTTTTATTAAAAATAGAACAAAAATTTGAGTAAAATAAAATGTATATAATTATAATATAAAAAATATATATTTTTTTTACTCTCTCCCCTTTTTCTCGATTTATGTGTGTTTAAAATTACAAAAAAGTAAATGCAGGATTTAAACTGTTTTCTTTTAAAGGAAGAATATTTAGATCATATTCAAATGTATGAAATTAAACTATAAATATATAGAGTTTGCTCTCTCCCTTTTATGAGAATGAAAACTTATCTTCAAACTTAAATTATATAAAGTGGAAAAAAATATAGAATTTTCAAAAAGATAATAACTCTAGAGTTAACTACTACTATAGAAAATGAAGATGATATAAGAGCAAAGTTTAACAAGATATCTTTGTTCTAAAAAATGATATAAGGAGTTGTATTAACATATAGTAAGCATAATATATAGAGCTCCACTACCTTTCTTGCTTCTTTGAAATTTCTTTTGAGCATTAAAGAAATTGAACATTAAAAAATTATATTCACTCACCGTAGTATTATTTGAAACGATTTAATACATTTCCCAATATTCAAACGTATCAAATTTTTGACTCATCAAATATATATATATATATATATATATATATATATATATATATATATATATATATATATATATATATATTCTTGGATTATTAAATTTTAGTCATGATGGTTATTTCTTTATATGTTAATAAATTTTTTAGTGCAACTATTAATATTTTATTGGATTGTTTTTGTACATTAATAATTTAAAATTATACATAAATTAAGTCACTCTTTATTATTGTTTACAATAATTTTAAATAATTGATTCAAATAATTGTCATGTCTTAAATTATTTTGTATAAATATTTTATTTAATGTCAATAAATTTTTTTATTACAACTAATAGTCTTTTAAAAAATTTAGTTTTTGTGTATTAATAATTTAAAAAATACTATTTGTAATTAGCAGTATTTTTTAACTTAATTATTGAATTTTTTTAGTTATACTGGGATCTAATAAAATTAAAGTTATAGACTGAAAAAATTAAATTTCATATTAAAAACTTTAAAAATATCATATCCAAGTTTAATAGACGTAATAAATAAATTGAGGTAATCATTCAAATTTTTTTAAAACTAATCTAACCAAATCCAAATACTAAAACTAAACTATTTAAATAATATTTAAGCGATTCAAATCTAGACTTTAGGAACACATAAATTAGAGTAATTTTCATAAGGATAACCAACTAAAATAATGTCATGAGTTTGACCATTTAGAATCTGTACAAATTCAAACCATCCTCTTGTTAAATAAATTTTATCATTTGCTATCCATCTAATACGACAAGGTATAGAATAGCCACACTAAGAAACCAAATTGACCTTTCTTCTCATTAATGATATTATATTGACACAACAGAAGGAATATAATTTCTGAAAAAATCACAATACGTTAGAAAAATATTTTTTAATAAAGAGAATTTAAAAGATGGAATTTTAAACACGATATAAATCTTTCAAATTGTATCTCCAAGGCTAGCCCAATTATTTATAAACTGAACCTAAATTGAAGAAACTCAATCTCATTATATGCTCTATTTCGAAGATTTTCTAGTGGACATAGAAAGAATGAAGGGGATGAAATTTGAACTTAGCCTATAAAACTCATTAAAAACAATTGCTTATTGAAAAACCTAACTTCACCCACATTGTAAGCTCCGAAAAAATTTAACTAGTAAATTGATTAATTAAAAATTGCGTTAATTGGGATTAAGGCATCCAAAATATGTAAAAATATTAGAATCTGTAATTTAGAAATTTAACGGTAAAATTTTAATTAAGAAAGTTAAATTGAGCACGAAAATATAATTATTTTGGAAAAAACGTGTACCAGCGTTAAAATTGTTTGTATCGGCTTAAATCTATCCATTATTGCGAGTGAGAAAAATTAAAAATGTAAAAATGATAAAGAAAAATATTTAGAATGGAACCTGAGCACTTATCTTAAAGGTTTTGGTCCAAAGTTGGGTCACACTTGGGCCTAAGCCCAAGTATATAACACCCCATCCTTAATGAATTTTCAGCACTCTCATTTCCCATTTGAGAGAGAGCAATGTTGGAGAAGAGAGGGAAGAGAGAAACCATGCCCAAACCCCATTATTCATCACCATCTTCATTTGCTCATAACTTTTACTCCGGAGCTCCGATCACCGCATCGTTTACGACCACGCAAAGCTTATCTCCTCCTCTTCAATTCAATCCAATTATTTTGGTAAGTAACTCGAAATTCCAGCTCCAGTTTCTTATTCAAACTTGATTTCGTGTTTTGAGTTTGGGTATTGAGAATTTTGGTGATTTTGATGTTATAAGAGTTCTTTAACTTGTGTTCTTGGTGATTTTCATCACAAAATTTAGTGGATAAAGGTAAGGACCTCCTTTTTTCTCTTGATTCATCAATTTATATGAGTCTTAGTTTTGACATTGTGCCAAATTGTATGTTATGATGTTAGATTGAGTAATTCAAAATTTGACTTGGTGAAGTTTTGGAGTTTGAACTTGGACATTGGTGTGAGCCAATTTGGAAGAAATTAAAGAAAAAAATTTAGAAGCTTGAAATTTGCAACATTAAGGTATTAGTTTAAGTTTCGGATAAATACCATGTAATGTGACATGAAATCCTAAGCTATTGGACCTAGGATTATTTTTGAATTGTTGTGGTTGATTTTTTGGTGTAGTAAAAATTATGATATGTTGGATATCGATTGTTAGTTGTTGTTATGAATTGTGAATTGTTGTTGAGTTTGGATATAAGATTGTGGAATTATTTTTTATTATGGCAAGTGATATGAAAATCGGGTCGGAGGCCATGATAGAGTGAGGAATCCCTTACTTGGTAAGTTGAGGTAAGTGATAGTGTAGTTATGTTGTGATTGATAAATTGATGATGTTGAGTTGGATAGTTGATCTAATTTGGTTGTGGATTGTAAATGTATGAATGTGTATGCTAAAGGTTTAATCGGTTGATTAGGTGTTGGAATGGTTGGAAAGGGTAGAGAATTTGACATATGTATGTTGAGTATGTTTAGGAAAGATTTTAAACTGAATTGGATTGAGGAATTAGTCAAAAGGAAAATTTGTGGAATTTGGTAAAAATAAATTTTTAGCCAATTTCAATGGGCCATAATTTGGCACTCGGAGTTCGGATTTGAACAAAATTTATCTTAAATTAAAGCTAGTAGAAAGATCTTTAAAACCATTTAAGAACGAGGGAAAACAAACTTTTGTAGAAAAAGTTATGAATGATTAAAAATTGGACTTTAAAAACTGAAATTTGAATGTTGTAGAAAACCGTACGCATGAAGGGTATTACAGAATTGAAAGAGTTTTGTGCGCATACCTGATGTGTGGAAAACGATCCAACACGAAACTCACCAGCAAGTGTACCGGGTCGCATCAAGTAATAATAATTCACATGAGTGAGGTCGATCCCACAGGGATTGAAGGATTGAGCAATTTTTGTTTAGTTGTTGATTTAGTCAAGCGAATCAAGTATTGGTTGAGTGTTTGTGATTAACGGAAGCTAAATTGCTTGAAATGTAAAGGAGAAGGGAAGAATTGCAGTAAATTAAAGAGCAAAGAAAGTAAAGAAGCTGAATCTTAAAGTGCAAGTAATATAAAGTGCAGAAACTTAAATTGAAAGAAATATAAATGGTTGAAACTTAAAGTGCAAGAAATGTAAATTGCTTGAATTATAAAAGGGATTGGGAACTGAGATTGCAGAAATTAAACAAGAACAAGTGAATTGCAATAAACAGACAAGTAGAAGATAAATTGAATTAAGGTAGATCTCAAACAGAAGAGTAAAAATGCTTTAAAAATTTAGGAACAGAAAGTAAGCGATGCTTAATTTGCAGCAATTTAAAAGAAGGTTGAGGATCTAAGAAGTGGAAGAGACTAGAAAACAAGTCTAGATCTCAATTCCTTCCTTGATCCAACAAGAAAAAATGCAAACGAAATAAAGAAAAGTGAATTGTAGAAAGAGTAGAGATGAAGCAGTAAACAGAAATTGAAATTCAATTATGCAGAAAATTAAAACAAGAGATCTCAAGGTGAGATTGAAACAGAAGTCCTTCAATTCTTTACCCAAGATCCAAAGCAAGAAAAGTAAAGGGTGCTCAAGCAAGAACAAGGAAGAAGAGAGATCAATTCTCCTCCCCAATTCTCTAAGAACTAAATTCCAAAGTAAAAGCTCAAAAATGGAAGTTAAAGGAAAATTCAAAAGTGATTCTAGAGGTCCTAATTACATCAAACTAGCTCCTATTTATACACTTTCTATCTGTGGATTTTGGAATTTGGATGGGCTTTTGAATTGGTGAAGAAATGAATTAAGTTGGATTTTTAATTCAATTTTCAGCTCATGGAGAATTTGCTTCCCGGAGGATGCTCAGCTCAAGTGGGGAGCTGAGAATTGAGGCTTTGTGTGGGGATCCTTTGTAGCGTGCAATGTTGGTGAAGGCACCAGGGGAATGCTCTGCTCACCAGGTGAGCTGAGCATTGGGGCCTTGCATGCATGCCTTGTGCGCGTCAAGTTCCCTGGCCGCGTCAAATTGTTGCGCACTCATTTCCTTTGGCCCGTGTCAAGCTCTTGTGTGATGCACCAAGGAGTAGCACTCAGCTCTCCAAGTGAGCTGAGCATTGGGGCTTCCAAGGGAGGTCCTTGGTTTGAAACTTGAGGGAAGCATGCGCTGGTGGTATTTTCTTGGTTTTCTTGTAGCTCCTTGCTCTTTGCTTCCTCAAGGTGTTGAGTTCGAACCTTGGATGATGCAATTGGCCAATTCTTTGCTTATTTTCCTTGTGAGTAGCGCTTCCCCACTCCCCCTTCGTTCTTGGTTCGACTCTTGGAGAAGGCATTTGGCAAATAATTTCCTTGAATTTCTTTTGATGAATGCCCGATAATGCTCCCTTGGTGAGCTGAGCATTGTTTTTCTTTTCTTGTTTTTCGGCTTCAAATTGTGCTCAGCTCACAAGGTGAGCAGAGCATTGAGACATTTCTTCCTTGGTTTATTGTTGTGCTCCTTTGGAGAGCATTGAGCTCTTGGGGAGAGCATTGTGGCTTCCCTCCTTTCATGTGCCACGCTTCCTTATGTTCTTTGCCACACTTTTCTTTTCCTTGAGCCACACTTCTTAAGCCACGCTTTCTTGTTTTCTTCTTTTCTTCACCTACAATTAATCAAAACAACCAATCAAAGTATCACCAAATTCACAAGGTTTGTAAATCATTAAAAATCAATTAATTTTAGCCCAAACCTCATGATTTAGCATCAATTAAATGGTGGTTGTTCGATTTAAAGAACTCATGAATTTTCATTCCAAATTACTTACTTAGAATGCAAGAAAGTGCATAAAACCTAGTGAAAACAAAGAAAAAGGCAAGTGAAACTAGGCTAAGATGACTTGTCATCACAACACCAAACTTAAAACTTGCTTGTCCCCAGGCAAGCATCGGACATTAGAGAAGATAGAATGAAATAGATAAGTATATATGTCCTTATTAAGCAGATAGTTGAATTTGGCTTATGGGGTTTTATGCAGATTCAAAAAGTAGCTCATTTATTACTTGCTGTCGAAACAAACAATGTTTCCTTAAGGATTCACCAAGGTTGCTGCTACAATGCCTTACTTTTTGCTCATTTCCCTTGTTAGCTTTTCTTCTTTCTTTTGCATAAAGAGCTTATTACTTATTAAAGACTTGGTGGCAAATGTTGCAGTGGCCTTTGGCTTAATTTCACTCAACATTTCTTCACCACAGACACATGGCTCACTTTTGCTTCCTAGGATCATTGATGCCCAGCATCTCTTTGGATAACTAAATGTTTTGTAGCTAGGTTGCTCTTTATTGTGGACTTTCAGTTGGCAATCCCAAATCAATTGATCTAAGTTGTTAAGTTTTAAAATACTCCTTAGAACTTACTTGTCCAAGCATATCCTAGTAAGTAAACACCACAGGCATATGTCCTAGGGTCCAAGCTATTGATGTCTAGCCTTATTGTTTGTTTCTTTGCCATTTGTCTTTTCTTCTTCTTTTTCTATTTGTTTTGATTTATTTTCAAGGGACTTTCATTAATTGAGAAATCATAACAGCAAACTAGCTTAGGCTTCAAGTAACATGTCATTATGCAGCAATTATTCTATGAGATAACAATTGAATCAAACACATACCACCACTAACTTTCATTCTAACTTTTACAACATTGAACAATTACTTTTCTAAGTCAAACATCTCTCTTTTATTCAAAAAGAAAGGGAAACAAAACAAACTTCAAGCTAATGAATGATGACAATTATTATGCAGATGGCTTTCAAGCAAAATTTATGCAGATAGCTTTCTTCAACATGTACCTCCATTTGCAAGTGAATAATCATTTCAGCCAGACATAAAGGGCTTTCTGAATTAAATCATTACATATCAACAAGTATTAAGTATAAATACAACCTGTTGGGTTGCAGCTTTTCATTCTTTATTCTTTTTGCTCCTTGTAAGTCATTATGCAGATGTTCCCTAAGTTGTTGGCTATTTTCCTATATACTCCTCAAATGTTGCTTGCTTTTCAACTCCTTTAGGTATTCAGTTAATCTGCAAGACTTTATCTGTGGGCTCTTGAGCTTACTTTGGTGTGCAAACACCAAACTTAGTTCCTTGCTAATGCTTCTTATGCAACAAATTAGCTATATGCAAAATCTTCTTCTTTTTCAAAAGCAATAAAATGAATGACTAGAAGACAGCAGAATAGTTAACTAGTTTATCCGGTTGCATGGAGCTAGCTTTGTGCAGGGGGTGAAAATGTATTTTATGATGGGATTTTGGTGGAACACAAAACTTAGAATTCTTCATTCTCCCTTATATTATTGTGGTGTGTAACACCAAACCTAGCACCTTGCAATACAGATAGAGCTAATTGACCTTTTTATTAAAATAGCTATCAAACGAAAACTACCTCAGGTTGGGTTGCCTCCCAACAAGCGCTCTTTTATTGTCATTAGCTTGACATTGACCCCCTCTTTTATGGTGGTTGATGACTGTAGTGCCTCAACTTGTCCCCTCTGATTGTGAGCTTCTTCTTTGTTCCTTGGTGCTCTATTTCAGCATGCTCTAGTGAGAGTATTTTGCTCACAGTATAGTAATCATCAGTCTGTTGACTTGCTCCCAGTTATTGATAGACCACTTGCACTTTGTCACCTTTGGAAAGCCCTTCTGTTGGAATTTTTTTGTTCTTCCATCCCTTTTTGATTTTGTTCTTGTCTTTCTTCTCTCCTTTTGTTAATCCTTCTTTTTTGACAACATGCATCTTCTTGAGATTTCTTTTCTTAGTTGCCAACACTTCAATGTCTTTTTGAACTTCTTCATTATTTTGCACAGTCTCTTCCTCTTTTTGATCTGCTGTATCATCTATCTCTTTCTTGGGAATGCAGCTGTTGTTTGTCTTGCTAATTCCCTCTTTCCATTGCAGATTTTCTCTGTCAGTTTCCATATCTTCCTTCTTTTCATTACTGAACTGTGTTTCTGGCAGTATACTCAGGGTGACACTTTCATCATGCATTCTGAGGTTTAATTCTCCTTGCTCTACGTCTATAATGGCCCTAGCAGTGGCCAAGAACGGTCTTCCCAGTATAATGGAGTCACCCTCGTCTTGATCTGAATCTAAGATTACAAAATCTGCAGGGAAGATGAATCTGTCTACCTTGACTAGAAGGTTCTCAATCACACCCCTGGGATATATCAGTGACTTGTCCACTAATTCTAGAGACATTTGTACTGGTTTTACCTCTTTTATGCACAGCTTTTTCACTAGAGAGGCAGGCATTAGATTGATACTAGCTCCTAAGTCACACGTCGCCTTGTTGATAGTCATACTACCAATGGTGCAAGGTAGAAGGTAACTTCCAGGATCTTCAAGTTTAGGGGGAAGTCCTTTCTGGATTAGTGCTCTGCATTCTTCAGTAAGCAGTATGGTTTCATTAACTTGCCAACTCCTCTTCTTGTTATAAGTTCTTTCAAGAACTTTGCATACAGGGGCATTTGCTCAAGTGCTTCAACTAAGGGAATATTGATCTCCAACATCTTGAAGACTTCAAGAAATTTTGGAAAGTGTTGGTCCTTAGTCTCCTTGTTGAACCTTTGAGGATATGGCAGTGGAGGTGTGAAGTTCACTTCCTGCCTTTGTTTCTTGGTTGGCTCTTTCATAGCTTTCTTCTCTTTCCTTGATTTTTGTGGCTGATCTTCCTTTTTTTTGAGCTCTTTTGAGGTCTGCTTGCTTGCTGTTACCTCTTTATCATTGGATGCCTCTTCTTCAGCTTGTTTCTTATCACTTTCCTTCGGCTTCTTAGCTGCTTCTTCATTCTTCACCAGGATCTTTCCACTCCTTAGCTGTATTGCCTTGCACTCCTCTTTTGGATTAGGAATGGTGTCACTTGGTAGTGAGCTTGATGGTCTTTCAATGGTGATCTGCTTGGAGGGTTGTCCAATTTGCCTTTCCATATTTTTCATGGAGGCTTCCTGGTTCCTTAATGTCATCTCTTGGTGCTTCATCATTTTTTCCATTAAGAGCTCCAAGTTGGTAATCCTCTGTGAGTCTTGTGAGATTGGTTGATTGTGGGGTGTTGAGGTTTGAGAATGAGTGTTTTGGTTAAAGGCTTGGTTATTGGATGGATGATGGTTAGAATTGGGGTAGGTGTTTGGTGGTTTTCTGTATGTTGTTTGGTTATTATTCTTTTGGTTATTTTGGTTTGTGTTTTTCCAACTGTTTTGGTTTGAGTTTCTTTGCCATTGCTGCTGAGTCTGATTCTGGTTGTCTCCCTATTTGAGGTTGGGGTGGTTCTTCTATGAAGGGTTGTAAGTATTGCCATAGACTTCATTTGGTCCAGAATTTTGGTTGTGCATGTACTGGACTTGTTCTTGTTGTTGCTCCTCTTGAGTTTCTTCATTTTGCCCCCATGTGGCTGATGGTTGGCTTGTGTGAACTGCTACAACTTGGAGGCTATCAATCCTCTTGGCCATTTGCTCAAATTGTTGTTGAATTTGCTGCTGCATCATTTTGTTTTGAGCCAGGATTGTGTCCACTCCTTCCAACTCCATCACTCCTTTCCTTTGTGATGGTTGGCGTTGCCTTTGGTGAGCAAAGAAGTACTGGTTGTTAGCCACCATATCAATGAGATTTTGAGCTTCCTCTGCAGTCTTCATGAGTTGCACAGAACCTCCTGCTGAATGATCCAGGGCCTCTTGAGATTTCAGTGTCAAGCCTTCATAAAAATTTTGCAATCTCTCCCACTCATTGAACATTTCAGGAGGACATTTCCTGATTAGAACATTGTACCGTTCCCATACCTCATACAAAGGTTCAGCATCCATTTGTGTGAATGTTTGTACTTCAGTCTTCAATCTAATAACTCTCTGAGGTGGGTAAAATTTGGCAAGGAACTTGCTCACTAAATCATCCCAGTTGTCTATGCTGTCCCTTGGAAAGGATTCCAACCATTGAGTAGCTTTGTCTCTGAGAGAAAATGGGAATAATAGCAGCTTGTAGATGTCAGGATGCACTGCATTGGTTTTGACCGTGTCACAAATCCTCAAGAATGTAGACAAGTGTTAATTTGGATCTTCAAGTGGTCCTCCTCCATAAGAACAATTATTTTGAACTAAGGTGATGAGTTGTGGCTTCAGTTCAAAGTTATTTGCATTAACATTTGGGGTAAGAATGCTACTCCCACAATGTCTAGGATTTGCAAATGTATAGGAAGCCAAAACTCTCCTCTGTGGTGGGTTGTTGTTGTTATTGGCTGCTCTTCCTTGTTGATTTGGTGGATTATTTGACTGTTCTTCCATGTCCTAGAATTCTTCTTCAGACTCTTCTTCTCCAACAATGTTTTTCCCTCTTCTCAACTCTTCTTGTATCTGACATACAAGCAAAACACAAGAAACACAAAAAAAATAGTGACACTTCAGTCTATTGCTAGAATGAAGTTTGAGTTAGCTTAAGCAAAAATTCAAATAGTTAGTGTGTTATCAACGAAAAATTAAGAAACAGAAAAGGAAAAATGCTTGATCTAGATCTCCACTTCACTTAATCATTGTCAATCTAATTCAATCCCTGGCAACGGTGCCAAAAACAAGATGTGTGGAAAACGATCCAACACGAAACTCACCGGAAAGTGTACTGGGTCGCATCAAGTAATAATAACTCACATGAGTGAGGTCGATCCCACAGGGATTGAAGGATTGAGCAATTTTTGTTTAGTGGTTGATTTAGTCAAGCGAATCAAGTATTGGTTGAGTGTTTGTGATTGACGGAAGCTAAATTGCTTGAAATGTAAAGGAGAAGGGAAGAATTGCAGTAAATTAAAGAGCAAAGAAAGTAAAGAAGCTGAATCTTAAAGTGCAAGTAATATAAAGTGTAGAAACTTAAATTGCAAGAAATATAAATGGCTAAAACTTAAAGTGCAAGAAATGTAAATTGCTTGAATTAAAAAAGGGATTGGGAACTGAGATTACAGAAATTAAACAAGAACAAGTGAATTGCAATAAACAGACAAGTAGAAGATAAATTGAATTAAGGTAGATCTCAAACAGAAGAGTAAAAATGCTTTGAAAATTTAGGAACAGAAAGTGAGCGATGCTTAATTTGCAGCAATTTAAAAGAAGGTTGAGGATCTAAGAAGTGGAAGAGACTAGAAAACAAGTATAGATCTCAATTCCTTCCTTGATCCAACAAGAACAATTGCAAACGAAATAAAGAAAAGTGAATTGTAGAAAGAGTAGAGATGAAGCAGTAAACAAAAATTGAAATTCAATTATCCAGAAAATTAAAACAAGAGATCTCAAGGTGAGATTGAAACAGAAGTCCTTCAATTCTTCACACAAGATCCAAAGCAAGAAAGTAAAGGGTGCTCAAGCAAGAACAAGGAAGAAGAGAGATCAATTCTCCTCCCCAATTCTCTAAGAACTAAATTCCAAAGTAAAAGCTCAAAAATGGAAGTTAAAGGAAAATTCAAAAGTGATTCTAGAGGTCCTAATTACATCAAACTAGCTCCTATTTATACACTTTCTATCTGTGGATTTTGGAATTTGGATGGGCTTTTGAATTGGTGAAGAAATGAATTAAGTTGGATTATTAATTCAATTTTCAGCCCATGGAGAATTTGCTTCCAGGAGGATGCTCAGCTTAAGTGGGGAGCTGAGAATTGAGGCTTTGTGTGGGGATCCTTTGTAGCGTGCAATGTTGGTGAAGGCACCAGGGGAATGCTCTGCTCACCAGGTGAGCTGAGCATTGGGGCCTTGCATGCATGCCTTGTGCGCGTCATGTTCCCTGGCCGCGTCAAATTGTTGCGTGCTCATTTCCTTTGGCCCGCGTCAAGCTCTTGTGTGATGCACCAAGGAGTAGCACTCAGCTCTCCAAGTGAGCTGAGCATTGGGGCTTCCAAGAGAGGTCCTTGGTTCGAAACTTTAGGGAAGCATGCGCTGGTGGTATTTTCTTGGTTTCCTTGTAGCTCCTTGCTCCTTGCTTCCTCAAGGTGTTGAGTTCGAACCTTGGATGATGCAATTGGCCAATTCTTTGCTTATTTTCCTTGTGAGTAGCGCTTCCCCACTCCCCCTTGGTTCTTGGTTCGACTCTTGGAGAAGGCATTTGGCAAATAATTTCCTTGAATTTCTTTTGATGAATGCCCGATAATGCTCCCTTGGTGAGCTGAGCATTGTTTTTCTTTTCTTGTTTCTCGGCTTCAAATTGTGCTCAGCTCACAAGGTGAGCAGAGCATTGAGACATTTCTTCCTTGGTTTATTGTTGTGTTCCTTTGGAGAGCATTGAGCTCTTGGGGAGAGCATTGTGGCTTCCCTCCTTTCATGTGCCACGCTTCCTTATGTTCTTTGCCACACTTTTCTTTTCCTTTAGCCACACTTCTTAAGTCACGCTTTCTTGTTTTCTTCTTTTCTTCACCTACAATTAATCAAAACAACCAATCAAAGTATCACCAAATTCACAAGGTTTATAAATCATTAAAAATCAATTAATTTTAGCCCAAACATCATGATTTAGCATCAATTAAATGGTGGTTGTTCGATTTAAAGAACTCATGAATTTTCATTCCAAATTACTTACTTAGAATTCAAGAAAGTGCATAAAACATAGTGAAAACAAAGAAAAAGGCAAGTGAAACTAGGCTAAGATGACTTGTCATCAATACCATGCGTACGCACAAAAGTCAAGTCATGCGTACGCATGAACCATGCGTTCGATCGACTTGCATTTCAGAATTAAACAATTTTCATGCACATTTCTGCGTGTACGCACAACTGTCCTGTTTTTTAGAAAATATTAATTTTAACTATTTTTGCCTATCCAATCTGCCTTTTCACCTCTGTAACTTCCTATTTAAGGTCGGAAAACTAGTTTTTAGACTCTGGAATGAGTGAGAGTATATTGAAGGCATTAAATTGAATTATTCCTAGATAGATGCTTGGTTAAATTAGATGACATAGTTGTGGGGATGGCGATTTGTTCTGCTTGCGGTGAAGACGGTGGTATTGTTCCGCTCATGAGTTAATGGAGTTAATAAATGATAAAAGATTAGGATTAATGAACCTAATCTTGATAAATTGATAAGCATTTGGGGAGATTGAGAATTCCCTTCGGTTATACGTATATATATATATATATATATATATATATATATATATATATATATATGTAGATTATGAATTGATTTTGATTGAAGTGTGACAGGCAATATGTAACACCCTACTACACATAACGCTTGAGTCATAAAGTAGAAGTGGCGAGGTATTACGACCTCTAAAATCACACACACACACACACACACACACACACACACACACACACACACACACACACACACACACACACACACACACACACACATATATATATGAATAATAATTAAAAGAATGTAATATACGAGGAGTCTTAAAGGATGGGTAAAGCTAGATCATGAAAATTAAAAGCGCAAAGCTCAGAAATAATGTTTACTAGTGTAAGAAGAGCGAAGAGATACATATATATACATGTAAGAGTAAAAGGTCAACAAATACAAAATATTCAAGCTCCGGGCTCAACCCGCGAAGCTAAGACTGGCCGGAGAAGTCTAAACATACATATACATAACAAAACACAATGGACAAAGTCCCAACTTCACTTGCAGCAGGAAACTCCAAACACTCACCAAGGCGCATCTCGACCTGCATCTGAAAAACAACAATATTATATGGGATGAGAACCGTTGGTTCTCAGTATGGTTAAGGTGCCCACATACATAATATATAAGGTCCCGAGAAAGCCAGAAGCGATCCTAGAACTTCGAAACTTAAATTATAAATCTTAAAACTATAATTTTAAACCACAAGTAAGGTAGGTCGTCTAAGAATATTAAAGTTCTAACTCAATCATAACTTATCCTATTGAACTCCAGTGCATAGCCAAATAAAATAGACAAGACAAGCACATACAGAAAGCATATACAACAAGTAGGAAATTAGCAATTAACATGAAAAAATAATTAAGAAAGCCAAGACAATGCACACTCAAATAAAATATACAAATGCACATGATGCATGCCTGCCCTATGATAAACCACTATTTTATGGTTTATTTTGTATTGAATTGAGTGGGTTTTGTCAACTATTCTCACACTTATTCATATAATTTGCATGTTTTTAAGTTTCCTTCCAAATTTTGTGCTGTGATTGAAAAAATGCTTCCTAGGCCTTTAAATTACTAATTTTTAATTATCTTTTATTACCATTCAATGCAGTGATGGGTTTGTTAAGTGATTTCAGGGTTTATAGGGCATGAATGGCATAGAGAATGGAAAGGAAGCAGGCAAAAGTGAAAGGAACACAAGAAATTGTAGTTTTGAGAAGTTGGTCTCCACGCGTACGCATGGCTGATGCGTACACGTGACCAAGCCATAACTAAATGACGCGCACGTGTGGCTGACGCCTACGCATGGCCAGTGAAAAGTTCAAGCAACGCGTACGCGTGACTGACGCGTACGCATGACGAGCATCACGTGTCTTAGTAAAGAGAATTGCTGGGGGTGATTTCTAGGCTGCTTTTGACCCAGTTTTAGGCCCGAAAATGAAGACAAGAAGTTGTACAATAGAGCTGGAAGGCATCAATCATTCACTCATTCACATTCGCACTTTAGGTTTTAGATGTAGGTTTCTAGAGTGAGAGGCTCTCTCCTCTCTCTAGGTTTTAGGCTTTTTATTCTTATTTCTTCTTAGCTTCAGAATTTTATCGTGCTTTAATTTAGTTTTCTTCTACCTTTTATTATTCCAACATCTTAGTTTATCTTCTCTTGTTGATTTCTTTATTTCCAAATTTAGTTTATGAACTATTCTTGTTAGATTCAATTTTCTTTTAATGTAATTTGAGGTAATTCATGTTTATTGCTTCTTTCTTTAATTGTTGGTTATTGATTCCTTGCATTTGATAATCTTAGATTTTACTATTTCTTGTTACTTTTCTATGCTTTTATTTTGTGCCTTCCAAGTGTTTTATAAAAAGCTTGGTTGGATTTTAAAATAGATTTTTATGTTCTTGACTTGGATTGATTAATTAGAGACTCTTGAGTTATCAAAATTCTTTTGTTGATTGGTGATTGAAAGTTGCTAGTTGGTTTGAGCCTCACTAAATCTAGTCTTTGATTAGGACTTGTGAACTTAAGTTGATTTTACTCGCTTAACTTTCCTTCTTTTGTTAGAGGATAACTAAGTGAAAGCGATTTGCACTTACCATCACAATTGATGCTGATAATGAGGATAAGGAATTCCAATTCTCAATCCTTGCTAGGACCTTTCTTAGTTAGTTTATTTTACTCGCAATTTATATTTTCTTGTTCCTTATTTCAAAACCCCAAAAAGAAGTACATCATAACCAATAATAAATACACTTTCCTGCAATTCCTTGAGAGATGACTCGAGGTTTAAATATTTCGGTTTATTTTTATTGGGGTTTGTACTTGTGACAACCTAATTAAACGTTGATTGAGGTTTAATTGTTAGTTTAGATCTATACTTGCAACGAAGTTATTTTGAGAAATTCTTTACTGACATTTTTCCTACATCAAGTTTTTGGCGCCGTTGCCAGAGAATTACAAATGTGTGCCTTATTATTGGTTATTGTTAATATTGTGAATATATTTGCCTATTTGCTTCTTTGTTAGTTTTTGCTAGTTTTAGGACTTTGTTTACTCATTTCTTATTAGTTCTTGTTTTTATTTTCTCTTTTCACCATGAATTATCACCACTTTGGATATGAGTTTGGTTACAATAATGTTGTAGGGAATGGAAGCTATAATGAGGATATGCAACAAGGATAGAACAATCAAAGGTGGGAGGAGCCATATGCTTATGATCAACTATTTTGGCAACAACTTCCTCCAACATACTATGAACAAGAGCCATTCCAAGATGTATATCAATCCGATGGCTATGGTGGACTCCCTTATGATTATCAACCACCACCACCATATGCCTATAAACCTCCTCCTCAATATAGTTCTCAACCTACCTCACAAGCCCCATTTTACCAAACACTATCCTATGATCCATACCCCTCATACAACCAATCACCCTTACCTCATCCTTGTGACCACTATGAAAGACAACCTATAGAACCACCCACATTTTAACTCAATTACTCCCAAGAACCACCATGCTCACATATACCACCTCAATATACACCATCTCTATATCCTTATCAAGATGAACCACCTTCCTATCATGAACCCTTTCTTCTAACCAATGAACCCTCCTATATACCGCAAGCCATAACAGATGATTCTCTCTATTCACTACTTCATGTGCAACATGAAACTCAAAGGAAGACACTAGAATTTGTGGCTACCTTCACCGAGGTAGTAAATAATTTAGTAACCTTATGCTTCAACACTCAAAGTATCCCCAAGACCACATGTGGAGAATCTAATGAGGAGCGTAGCATGAATGAGAGACTAGAGACTCCAGTGGAAAATGAGGAATGTGACTTTGTACTAGAGCAAGTGGAGGAAGCCGAAATTGTTGAAGAGGAAGAAGTGGTTGAAGACTTGGGAGATGTGGAACCTCCATGGGAATCACAAGTCATAGAGCCTCCTTCCAAGAAGTTTGAATTTGATGTTGAGGAGGGTGTACAACCTCCAAAGCATATCATGGTTGAAGACTTTGAGGAGGTTGATTGGTGCATGAAATTGTGATCACACTTTTCACAACTCCGCACAACTAACCAGCAAGTGCACTGGGTCGTACAAGTAATACCTTACGTGAGTAAAGGTCGATCCCACGGAGATTGTTGGCTTGAAGCAAGCTATGGTCATCTTGTAAATCTCAGTCAGGCGGATTCAAATGGTTATGAGGTTTTGATAATTAAAAGATAAATAAAACGGAAAATAACACAAAGATACTTTTGTAATTCATTGGTGGGGATTTCAGATAAGCGTTTGGAGATGCTTTGTTGCTTCTGAACCTCTGCTTTCCTATTGTCTTCATCCAATCATGCGTCCTCCCTTCCATGGCAAGCTGTATGATCCTCTCAGTGAAAATGGTCTGACTATAGTTTCTATATGGCTAATCAACTGTCGGATTTCTCGTCTCGGATGAAAATACCAGGCATAGCTACCGCAGGGATAATCATCTGTCGGTTCTCACTTGTGTCAGAATAGGATCCATTGATTCTTTTGCACACTGTCACTGCACCCAACAGTCTCAAGTTTAAAGCTCGTCACAGTCATCCCATCCTAGACCCTACTCGGAATACCACAGACAAGGTTTAGACTTTCCGGATCTCAGGAATGCTACCAATTGTTTCTAGCCTATACCACGATGGTTCTAATCTTAGATTGGGAAGCTCTGTTGTCAGGAGAGATGATGTGAATTGCGGATCAGAGACCCAAGAGAATATACTCTGGCTGTCGTCCAATGACTACGTTGAACATCATGTAGACTGCTTGTGGTTGTCAGGCACGCGGATCTTAGCTAAGCAAGTAATGAAGATAGTAGGTGATTGTCACCAGTCACCCCCTTCATTCTGACTTAAATAAATTAAGTACGAGAGTATATCTTGGAGAAGAAGTAGGCGTGAATTGAAAGAAAAATAATTGTACTTGCATTAATTCATGAGGAACAGCAGAGCTCCTCACCTTAATCTATGAGGTGTAGAAACTCCACCGTAGAAAATACATAAGAGAAGAAGGTCTAGGCATGGCCAAATGGCCAGCCTCCCCAAAGTGATCAAAAGATCAAAAGATGGTCCAAAGATCCCAATACAATAGTAAAGAGTGCTATTTATACTAGACTAGTAACCTAGGTTTGCAGAAAATAAGTAGATAGTGCAGAAATCTACTTTCGGGGCCCACTTGGTGTGTGTTTTGGCTGAGCTTTGAAGCTTTCACGTGCATAGGCCATCCTTGGAGTTAAACGCCAGCTTGGGTGCCAGTTTGGGCATTTAACTCTAGTTCTAGTGCCAGTTCCGGTGTTTAACATCCGAAAGGGGTCTCTAGTGGGCGTTTAAACGCTAGTTTGGGCCATTAAATCTCGGGCAAAGTATGAACTATTAAACATTGCTGGAAATCCCAAGATGTATACTTTTCAATGCAATTGAGAGCGTGCCAATTGGCCTTCTGTAGCTCCAGAAAATCCACTTCGAGTGCAGGAGGGTTAGAATCCAACAACATCTGCAGTCCTTTCTCAGCCTCTGAATCTGATTTTTGCTCAGGTTCCTCAATTTCAGCCAGAAAATACTTGAAATCACAGAAAAACACACAAACTCATATTAAATTCCAAAAATGTGATTTTTGCATAAAAACTAATAAAAATATACTAAAAAGTAACTGAAACATACTAAAAACTACCTAAAGACAATGACAAAAAGCGTATAAATTATCTGCTCTCACAACACCAAACTTAAATTGTTGCTTGTCCCCAAGTAACTAAAGATAAATTAAGATAAAAAGAAGAGAATATACAATAAATTCCAAAACATCAATGAAGCTTAGCTTCAATTAGATGAGCGGGACTAGTAGCTTTTTGTTTCTAAACAGTTTTGGCATCTCACTTTATCCTTTGAAGTTTCGAATGATTGGCATCCATAGGAACTCAGAATTCAGATAGTGTTATTGATTCTCCTAGTTCAGTATGTTGATTCTTGAACACAGCTACTTATGAGTCTTGGCCGTGAACCTAAGCATCTTGTTTTCCAGTATTACCACCGGATACATAAATGCCACAGACACAAAACTGGGTGAACCTTTTCAGATTGTGACTTAGTGATAAACCATTATTTTATGATTTATATTGTGTTTAATTGAGTGGTTTTATCAAATCTACACCCACTTATTCATATGATTTTCATGTATTTACAATTCCTTCCTAAAATTGTTCTATGATTGAAAACTTGCTTCCAAAAGATCTTTTAATTGTATATTTTTATTCTCCTTTATACCATTCGATGCCGTGATCTGTGTGTTAAGCATTTTAGGCTTCATAGGGCAGGAATGGCTTAGAGAATGGAGAGGAAGCTTGCAAAAACGAAAGGAACACAAGAAATTGAGGAGATGACCAGTGAGAAGCGACGCGGACGCATGGCCCACGCGACCGCGCGAGATGGAGGAAATCGCAGTGACGTGCTCGTGTTCCTGATGCGAACGCGTGGATTGGAAGCTGCATGAGTGATGTGAATGCGTGGACGACACGCACACGTGGCATGAAAAAATGCTGAATGACGCGCACGCGTGGATGACGTGTACGCGTGACGTGCGTGATCTGCAGAATTTACAGAAATGCTGGCGTGGATTCTGGGATGCGTTTCAACCCAGTTTTTGGCCCATAAATGCATATTAGAGCCAGGGAACATGCAGAGACCAGAGAGAACATTCATTCGGCATAATTCTTAATTTTTAGATCTGATTTTACTCTTCCTCTAAGTTTCCTCTCTACACATTCATAGTTCTTAGGATTTTGGTTTTATTGCTTTTTGGATTGGGATATTGAGATGAGTTATTACCTCCGCAAGACTTCATCACTTTAGTATGTTTTCTTACTTTCTGCTTACTCTTTCATATCCTTAATTTGTTCAGAGTTACAATTGGATTATTTTTAGAATTTATTAATACAAGAACCATTTTTATTTTTCATTGGTCTTTTTTATTATTGTCTATCATGTCTTTCTTTATTTCTTATTTTTATTTTGTGAAATTTACAAGCATTATGAGTGAGTAGTTCTCTAACTTGATTGGGAGTTGATTGAAAGGAGTACCTTGAGTTGGAATGCTCAAGAGTAAAATTGTAATTGGATTTATTGTTGGATGGCTCTCTAGTCACTGACACTAATTGCTGCACGAAATCACAATCACACTTTTGTAATTCCGCACAACTAACCAGCAAGTGCACTAAGTCGTCCAAGTAATACCTTACGTGAGTAATGGTCGATCCCACGGAGATTGTCGGCTTGAAGCAAGCTATGGTTATCTTGTAACTCTTAGTCAGGATATCAATAATTCTCAGGTTTAATTGTGAAAAGTAGAAGAACATGAAATAGATACTTGTTTTGCAGTAATGGATAACAGGTTGAGGTTTTGGAGATGCTCTATCTTTTGAACCTCTGCTTTCATGCACGCAAGGCTCCTTCCATGGCAAGCTGTATGTAGGGTTTCACCGTTGTCAATGGCTACCTCCCATCCTCTCAGTGAAAATGTTCAACGCGCTCTGTCACAGCACGGCTAATCATCTGTCGGTTCTCAATCAGGTTGGAATAGAATCCAGTGATTCTTTTGCGTCTGTCACTAACACCCAGCCCTCAGGAGTTTGAAGCTCGTCACAGTCAGTCAATCCTTGAATCCTACTCAGAATACCACAGACAAGGTTTAGACCTTCCGGATTCTCTTGAATGCCGCCATCAATTCTAGCTTATACCACGAAAATTCTGGTTAAGAAATCCAAGAGATATTCACTCAATCTAAAGTAGAACGGAGGTGGTTGTCAGGCACATGTTCATAGGTGAGAATGATGATGAGTGTCACGGATCATCACATTCATCAAGTTGAAGAACAAGTGATATCTTAGAACAGAAGCAAGTGTGATTGTTTGAAAAACAGTGGTAATTGCATTAATCCATCAAGACACAGCAGAGCTCCTTACCCCCAACCATGGGGTTTAGAGACTCATGCCATAGAAGATACAATAAGAAACGTGTAATGTGTCATGAGGTAAAGATACAATGTCAAAATATCCTATTTATAGTGAACTAGTAACCTAGGATATACAGAAATGAGTAAATGACGTAGAAATCCACTTCCGGGGTCCACTTGGTGTGTGCTTGGGCTGAGCATTGAAGCTTTCATGTGTAGAGACTTTTTCTGGAGTTAAACGCCAGCTTTTGTGCCAGTTTGGGCGTTTAACTCCAATTTTTGTGCCAGTTCCGGCGTTAAACGCCGGGAATTCTGAAGCTGATTTGCAACGCCGGTTTGGGCTATCAAATCTCGGGCAAATTATGGACTATTATACATTGATGGAAAGCCCAGGATGTCTACTTTCCAACGCAACTGTGAGCGCGCTAATTGGGATTCTGTAGCTCCGGAAAATCTACTTTGAGTGCAGAGAGGTCAGAATCCAACAGCATCTGCAGTCCTTTTTCAGCCTTTGAATCAGATTTTTGCTCAGGTCCCTCAATTTAAGCCAGAAATTACCTGAAATCACAGAAAAATACACAAACTCAAAGTAAAGCCCAGAAAAGTGAATTTTAAATAAAAACTAATAAGAACATACAAAAAATTAACTAAAATGTACTAAAAACATACTAAAAACAGTGCCAAAAAGCGTATAAATTATCCGCTCATCACAACACCAAACTTAAATTGTTGCTTGTCCCCAAGCAACTGAAGATCAAATAAGATAAAAAGAAGAGAACATACTATAGACTCCAAAATATCAATGAAACTTAGCCCCAATTAAATGAGCGGGACTAGTAGCTTTTTGCTTCTGAACAGTTTTGGCATCTCACTTTATCCTTTGAAGATTAGAATGATTGGCATTTATAGGAACTCAGAATTCAGATAGTGTTATTGATTCTCCTAGTTAAGTGTGATGATTCTTGAACATAGCTACTTTATGAGTCTTGGCTGTGGCCCAAAGCACTCTGTCTTCCAGTATTACCACCAGATACATACATGCCACAGACACATAACTGGGTGAACCTTTTTAGATTGTGACTCAGCTTTGCTAGAGTCCCCATTTAGAGGTTTCCAGGGTTCTTAAGCACACTCTTTTTGTCTTGGATCACTTTTTATTTCTCTCTCTCTCTTTTTTTCCTTTTTTTTTCTTTCTCTTTTTTTTTGATTGAATTCACTGCTTTTTTTTGCTTCAAGAATCAATTTGATGATTTTTCAGATCCTCAATAACATTTCTCCTTTTCCATCATTCTTTCAAGAGCCAATAAGTTTAACATTCTTTAATCAACAAATTCAAAAGACATATGCACTGTTCAAGCATTCATTCAGAAAACAAAAAGTATTGTCACCACATCAAGCTAATTCGACTAGTTTTAGAGATGAATTCGAAATCCTGCACTTCTTGTTCTTTTGTTATTAAAGCATTTTTCATTTAAGAGAGGTGATGGATTCATAGGACATTCATAGCTTTAAGGCATAGACATTAAATTTTATTAATCATGAATTAAGAACAAGACTTAAAGATAAACATAAGATAAGACTAATAGTAAAAGAAAACAAAAATTTAAATGACTCTAAAATAGACTCCTAATGATAGAGGTTATCACAGAGTTAGGACTCAACAACCTTGATCTTGAGAAGTGGATGCTCCCTCAACTTGTGGGGTATTTGACCTTTCAAGGGAGAGCTTCTGGCGCTTCAGCTCCTATAGCTCACGCCCATGCTTCTCTTGTTCCTTCAGCAATTTACAGAGCATGCAGTTTTGATTCTGCTATTCTTCCTTAATTTGTTCCATAGCTTCTTGTAGCTTGGCAACAGATGCTTCTAGGCGGGTCCAGTAGTTGATGAGTGGATAATTTATACGCTTTTTGGCATTATTTTTAGGTAGTTTTTAGTAAGTTTGAGCTACTTTTAGGGATGTTTTCATTAGTTTTTATGTTAAATTCACATTTCTGGACTTTACTATGAGTTTGTGTGTTTTTCTGTGATTTCAGGTAAATTCTGGCTGAAATTGAGGGACTTGAGCAAAACTCTGAAAAAGGCTGACAAAAGGACTGCTGATGCTGTTGGAATCTGACCTCCCTGCACTCGAAATGGATTTTCTGGAGATACAGAACTGCAATTGGCGCGCTCTCAACGGCGTTAAAAAGTATACATCCAGAGCTTTCCAGCAATATATAATAGTCCATACTTTATTTGGGAATTGACGACGTAACCTGGCGTTGAACGTCAAGTACATGCTGCTGTCTGGAGTTAAACGCCAGAAAAACGTCATGATCCGGAGTTGAACGCCCAAAACACGTCATAACTTGGAGTTCAACTCCAAGAAAAGCCTCAGCTCGTGGATAGATCAAGCTCAGCCCAAGCATACACCAAGAGGGTCCCGGAAGTGGATTTATGCATCAATTACTTACTCATGTAAACCCTAGTAGCTAGTCTAGTATAAATAGGATAAGTTACTATTGTATTAGACATCTTTTGACAGTTTCATCTCTTGACTGTTTAGCCTTTGATTATTCAGTCTCTTGATCACTCAAGGGGGCTGGCCATTCGGCCATGCCTGAACCTTTTACTTATGTATTTTCAACAGTGGAGTTTCTGCACACCATAGATTAAGGGTGTGGAGCTCTGCTGTACCTCAAGTTTCAATACAATCACTATTACTTTTTATTCAATTCTCTTTTATTCTTATTCCAAGATATACGTTATACTTAACTTGATGAATGTGATGATTCGTGACACTCATCATCATTCTCACCTATGAACGCGCGTGATTGACAACCACTTCCGTTCTACCTTAGGCCGGGCGCATATCTCTTAGATTCCCCAACAGAATCTTCGTGGTATAAGCTAGATAGATGGCGGCATTCATGAGGATCCGGAAAGTCTAACCTTGTCTGTGGTATTCCGAGTAGGATTCCGGTATTGAACGACTGTGACGAGCTTCAGACTCCTGAAGGCTGGGCGTTAGTGACAAACGCAAAAGAATCAATGGATTCTATTCCAACCTGATTGAGAACTGACAGATGATTAGCCGTGCTGTGACAGAGCATTTGGACCATTTTCACTGAGAGGATGGGATGTAGCCATCAACCAAGGGTGATGCCTCCAGACGATTAGCCGTGCAGTGACAGCGCATAGGACCATTTTCCCGAGAGGATTGAAAGTAGCCACCGCTGATGGTGATGCCCTACATACAGCTTGCCATGGAAAGGAGTAAGAAGGATTGAAGGAAGAGTGAGTAGTGAAGTAGAGTTTCAAGAGGAGCACAGCATCTCCATACACCTATCTGAAATTCTCACTATTGATTTACATAAGTATTTCTATCCCTTTTTATTTTCTTTTTATTATTAATATTCGAAAACCCATAAACCAATTTAATCTGCCTAACTGAGATTTCCAAGGTGACCATAGCTTGCTTCATACCAACAATTTCTGTGGGATCGACCCTTACTCGCGTAAGGTTTATTACTTGGACGACCCAGTACACTTACTGGTTAGTTGAACGGAGTTGTGAATTCAACTGGTGCCACAATAATGATTTCATACAAGTACAAAAGAATATGGATCACAATTTCGTCCACCAAGTTTTTGGCGCCGTTGCCGGGGATTGTTCGAGTATGGACAACTGACGGTTCATCTTGTTGCTCATATTAGGTAATTTTCTTTTTATTTTCTTTTCAAAAAGTTTTCAAAATTTTTTTTTATTTTCGTTTTTCTAAAAGAATATTTTCAAAAAAATTAAATAAAAATACAAAAAAATTAGAAAATCATAAAAATCAAAAATATTTTGTGTTTCTTGTTTGAATCTTGTGTTAATTTTTAAGTTTGGTGTCAATTGCATTCTTTAAAAAAAAATTTCTTGCATTTTTCGAAAATCTCATGCATTCATAGTGTTCTTCATGATCTTCAAGTTGTTCTTGATAAGTCTTCTTGTTTGATCTTGATGTTTTCTTGTTTTGTGTCTTTTCTTGTTTTTCATGTGCATCTTTGCATTCATATTTTCCAAGCATTAAAAATTTCTAAGTTTGGTGTCTTGCATGTTTTCTTTGCATCAAAATTTTTTTTCAAAATTATGTTCTTGATGTTCATCATGATCTTCAAAGTGTTCTTGGTGTTCATCTTGACATTCATAGCATTCTTGCATGCATTCATTATTTTGATCTAAAAATTTCATGCATTGAGTATTTTTGTTGTTTTTCTCTCTCAAAATTAAAAATTCAAAAATAAAAAAAATATATCTTTTCCTTATTCAAATTTTCGAAATTTTGGGTTGACTTGGTCAAAAATTTATAAAATTAGTTGTTTCTTACAAGTCAAGTCAAAATCTCAATTTTAAAAATCTTATCTTTTCAAAATCTTTTTCAAAAATCATACCTTTTCCATTTTTTTTTCTTATTTTCGAATTTTTTTTAAAATTAATTTTTTTCAAAATTTTTTTCTTATCTTTACATCTAATTTTCGAAAATTAGCTAACAATTAATGTGATTGGTTCAAAAATTTGAAGTTTGTTACTTTCTTGTTAAAAAAGGTTCAATCTTTAAGTTCTAGAATCTTATCTTTTAGTTTCTTGTTAGTTAAGTAATTTTAAAAATTAAATCTTTTTCCAAAATATCTTTTTCTTAAAAATCTTTTTATCTTTTATCTTATCTTTTTCAAAAACTTTATCTTTTTCAAAATTTGATTTCAAATCTTTTTCAATCAACTAACTAACTTTTTTTGTTTGTTTCTTATCTTTTTCAAAACCACCTAACTACTTTTCCCTCTCTAATTTTCGAAAATATCTCATCTCTTTTTCAAAAATTCTTTTTGTTTTAAATTTTAATTTTAATCTCATCTTACCTTTTAATTTTCAAAAATACTAACCCCTTTTTCAAATTATTTTCGAAATTCCCTTTTCTTTTCTTCATCTATTTAATTAATTAATTACTAACACTTCTCTTCACCTCTCTTCATCTAAAAATCCGAACTTATTATATCTCTTGTGTTTGGATTCTTCTACCCCTTTCTCCTTCTACTAACATAAAGGAATCTCTATACTGTGACATAGAGGATTCCTCTTTCTTTTCTTGTTTTCTTCTCTTTCATATGAGCAGGAACAGGGAAAAAGGCACTCTTGTTGAAATTGATCCAGAACCTGAAAGGACTCTGAAGAGAAAATTGAGAGAAGCTAAATTACAACAATCCAGAAACAACCTTTCAGAAATTTTTGAAGAGAAGGTGATGGCAGCCGAAAATAATAATAATGCAAGAAGAATGCTTGGTGACTTCACAAAGCCAACGTCCAAGTTTGATGGAAGAAGCATCTCCATTCCTGCCAATGGAGCCAATAACTTTGAGCTGAAACCTCAGCTAGTTGCCTTAATGCAACAAAACTGCAAGTTTTATGGACTTCCATCTGAAGATCCTTATCAGTTTTTAACTGAGTTCTTGCAGATCTGTGAGACTGTAAAGACGAATGGAGTTGATCCTGAAGTCTACAGACTCATGTTTTTCCCTTTTGCTGTAAGAGACAGAGCTAGAATATGGTTGGATTCACAACCTAAGGATAGCCTGGACTCCTGGGATAAGCTGGTCACTGCCTTCTTGGATAAATTCTTTCCTCCTCAAAAGCTGAGCAAGCTGAGAGTGGATGTTCAAACCTTCAAACAAAAAGATGGTGAATCCCTCTATGAAGCTTGGGAAAGATACAAGCAGCTGACCAAAAGATGTCCATCTGACATGTTTTCAGAATGGACCATATTAGATATATTCTATTATGGTCTCTCTGAATTTTCGAAAATGTCATTGGACCATTTTGCAGGTGGATCTATCACCTGAAGATGCTCAAGAACTCATTGACATGGTTGCAAACAACCAATTTATGTACACCTCTGAGAGGAATTCCGTGAATAATGGGATACCTCAGAAGAAAGGAGTTCTTGAAATTGATGCTCTGAATGCCATATTGGCTCAGAACAAAGTGTTGACTCAACAGGTCAACATAATCTCTCAAAATCTGAATGGATGGCAACATGCATCCAACAGTACTAGAGAGGCAGCTTCTGAAGAAGCTTATGATCCTGAGAACCCTGCCATGGCAGAGGTTAATTACATGGGTGAACCTTATGGAAACACCTATAACTCATCATGGAGAAATCATCCAAATTTCTCATGGAAGGATCAACAAAAGCCTCAACAAGGCTTTAACAATGGTGGACGCAATAGGCTAAGCAATAGCAAGCCGTATCCATCATCTTCTCAGCAACAGACAGAGAATTCTGAACAAAACACTTCTAATTTAGCCAATATAGTCTCTGATCTGTCAAAGGCCACTTTCAGTTTCATGAATGAAACCAGATCTTCCATTAGAAATCTGGAGGCACAAGTGGGCCAGCTGAGTAAGAAAGTCATTGAAACTCCTCCCATTATTCTCCCAAGTAATACAGAAGAGAATCCAAAAGGAGAGTGCAAGGCCATTGATGTGATCAATGTGGCCGAATGCACAAGGGAAGAAGAGGACGAAAATCCTAGTGAGGAAGACCACCTGGGACGTCCTTCAAGCAAGAAGGAGTTTCCTATTAAGGATCCAAAGGAATCTGAGGCTCATACAGAGACCATAGAGATTCCATTAAATCTCCTCCTGCCATTCATGAGCTCTAAAAACTATTCTTCCTCTGAAGAGGATGAAGATGTTACTGGAGAGCAAGTTGCTCAATACTTAGGAGCTATCATGAAGCTGAATGCCAAGTTGTTTGGTAATGAGACTTGGAAAAGTGAACCTCCCTTGCTCATTAGTGAACTAGATACTTGGATTCAGAAAACTCTACCTCAAAAGAAACAAGATCCTGGTAAGTTCTTAATACCTTGTACCATAGGCACCATGATCTTTGAAAAAGCTCTGTGTGATCTGGGGTCAGGGATGAATCTTATGCCACTCTCTGTAATGGAGAAGCTGGGGATCATTGAGGTACAACCTGCCTTGTTCTCATTACAATTGGCAGACAAGTCATTGAGACAAGCTTATGGAATAGTAGAGGACGTGTTAGTAAAGGTTGAAGGCCTTTACATCCCTGCTGATTTCATAATCTTAGACACTAGGAAGGAAGAGGATGATTGCATCATCCTTGGAAGACCTTTCCTAGCCACAGCAGGAGCTGTGATAGATGTCAACAGAGGTGAATTAGTCCTTCAATTGAATGGGGACTACCTTGTGTTTAAGGCACATGGCCATCCCTCTGTGACAAAAGAGAGTAAGCATGAAGAGCTTCTCTCAGTTCAGAGTCAAGAAGAGCCCACGCAGTCAAACTTTAAGTTTGGTGTTGTGAGGCCACAACCAAACTCTAAGTTTGGTGTTAAGACCCCATATCCAAACTCTAAGTTTGGTGTTGGGACTACACAAACATTGACCTGATCACCTTGTGGCTCCATGAGAGCCACTGTCAAGCTATTGACATTAAAGAAGCGCTTGTTGGGAGGCAACCCAATCTTATTTATCTAATTTTTATTTTATTGTTATTTTGTGTTTTATTAGGTACATGATCATGAGGAGTCACGAAAAAATCATAAAAATTAAAAATAGAATAAAAAACAGCAGAAAAAAAATTCACACCCTGGAGGACGCACAGGCTGGCGTTCAACGCCAGTAAGATGCATCTGGCTGGCGTTCAACGCCAGAACAGAGCATCATTCTGGCGCTGAACGCCAGAAACAAGCAACATTCTGGCGCTGAACGCCAGGAATGTGCCCAGAGAAGAAAAGCTGGCGCTGAACGCCAGCAACAAGCATGAAACTGGCGTTCAACGCCAGAAACATGCTTTAGATGGGCGTTGAACGCCCAGAACATGCACCAATGGGCGTTTAAACGCCAGAATGGTGTGCAAAGGCATTTTACATGCCTATTTGGTGCAGGGATGGAATTCCTTGACACCTCAGATCTTGTGGACCCCACAGGATCACCTCAGAATCTGTGGACCCCACAGGATCCCCACCTAATATATTCCCACCTTACCTCCTAATCCTAATTACACCCTCCTAATCCTAATTACACTCTCCTACTCCCCATGTCACACTTCCCAACAACTTTCACCAATCACCTCAATTCCTCTTCCCAATTTCCCCATTCACCACTCACATCAACCCACTCTTCCCCATAAACCCCACCTACCTTCAACAATTCAAAATCAATTTCCCACCCATTCCCACCCTAAATGGCCAAATGCACACTACCCCCTCTCCCTATAAATACCCTTCCATTCTACTTCATTTTCACACAACACTAACCCATCTTCTCCCCCTTAGCTGAACCTACCTCTCTCCCTCACTACCATATTTTCTTCTTTTTCTTCTTCTCTTCTTTTCTCTTGCTCGAGGGCGAGCAATATTTTAAGTTTGGTGTGGTAAAAGCATAAGCCTTTTGTTTTTCCATTACCATCAATGGCACCTAAGGCTGGAGTAACCTCTAGAAAAGGAAAAGGGAAGACAAAAGCTTCCACCTCCGAGTCATGGGAGATGGAAAGATTCATCTCCAAGAGCCATCAAGACCACTTCTATGATGTTGTGGCAAAGAAGAAGGTGATCCCTGAGGTCCCTTTCAAGCTCAAGAAAAATGAGTATCCGGAGATCCGACATGAGATCCAAAGAAGAGGTTGGGAAGTCCTAACCAACCCCATGCAACAAGTCGAAATTTTAATGGTTCAAGAGTTCTATGCCAATGCATGGATCACTAGGAACCATGATCAAAGTATGAACCCGAGTCCAAAGAATTATCTTACAATGGTTCGGGGGAAATACTTAGATTTTAGTCCGGAAAATGTGAGGTTGGCGTTTCACTTGCCCATGATGCAAGGAGACGAACGCCCCTACACTAGAAGGGTCAACTTTAATCAAAGGTTAGACCAAGTCCTTATGGACATATGTGTGGAAGGAGCTCAATGGAGAAGAGACTCCAAAGGCAAGCCAGTCCAACTAAGAAGACTGGACCTCAAGCCTGTAGCTAGAGGATGGTTGAAGTTCATTCAACGCTCCATCATTCCTACAAGCAACCGATCTGAAGTTACTGTGGATCGGGCCATCATGATTCATGGCATCATGATTGGAGAGGAAGTAGAAGTTCATGAGGTCATCTCCAATGAACTCTACAAAATAGCCGACAAGCCCTCACCCATGGCACGGCTAGCCTTCCCTCACCTTATTTGTCATCTATGTTACTCAGCTGGAGTTATCATAGAAGGAGACATCCCCATTGAAGAGGATAAGCCCATCACCAAGAAGAGGATGGAGCAAGCAAGAGAGACCATGCACGGTTCCCAAGAGATGCATGAGGAAGCTCATCATCAAGAAATCCCTGAGATGCCTCAAGGGATGCACTTTCCTCCCAACAACTATTGGGAGCAACTCAACACCTCCTTAGAAGATTTGAGCCACAATGTGGAACAATTAAGGGTGGAACATCATGAGCACTCCATCATTCTCCAAGAAATAAGAGAAGACCAAAGAGCAATGAGGGAGGAGCAACAAAGGCAAGGAAGGGACATAGAAGAGCTTAAGGACATTGTTGGTCCTTCAAGAAGAAGACGCCACTAAAGGTGGATTCATTCCTTGTTCTTTATTTCTTTCTGTTTTCGGTTTTTAATGTTGTGTTTATCTATGTTTTGTGTCTCTACTTCATGATCATTAGTATGTAACCATGCCTTAAAGCTATGAATAAATTCCATTAATCCTTCACCTCTCTTAAATGAAAAATGTTTTAATTCAAAAGAACAAGAAGTACATGAATTTCGAATTTATCCTTGAAATTAATTTAATTATATTGATGTGGTGACAATACTTTTTGTTTTCTGAATGAATGATTGAACAGTGCATATGTCTTTTGATATTGTTGTTTATGAGTGTTAAAATTGTTGGCTCTTGAAAGAATGATGAACAAAGAGAAATGTTATTGAGGATCTGAAAAATCATGAAATTGATTCTTGAAGCAAGAAAAAGCAGTGAAAAAGCAAAAGCTTGTGAAAAAAATGGCGAAAAAAATAGAAAGATAAAGAAAAAGCAAGCAGAAAAAGCCAATAACCCTTAAAACCAAAAGGCAAGGGTAAAAAGGATCCAAGGCTTTGAGCATCAATGGATAGGAGGGTCCAAGGAAATTAAATCCAGGCCTAAGCGGCTAAATCAAGCTGTCCCTAACCATGTGCTTGTGTCATGAAGGTCCAAGTGAAAAGCTTGTGACTGAGTGGTTAAAGTCATGATCCTAAGCAAAAAGAGTGTGCTTAAGAGCTCTGGACACCACTAACTGGGGACTCTAGCAAAGCTAAGTGACAATCTGAAAAGGTTCACCCAGTTATGTGTCTGTGGCATTTATGTATCCGGTGGTAATACTGGAAAACAAAATGCTTAGGGCCACGGCCAAGACTCATAAGTAGCTGTGCTCAAGAATCAACATGCTTAACTAGGAAAGTCAATAACACTATCCAAAATTCTAAGTTCCCAGAGACGCCAATCACTCTGAACTTCAAAGGAAAAAGTGAGATGCCAAAACTGTTCAGAAGCAAAAAGCTACAAGTCCCGCTCATCTAATTATAATTAATATTCATTGATATTCTGGAATTTATAGTATATTCTCTTCTTTTTATCCTATTTGATTTTCAGTTGCTTGGGGACAAGCAACAATTTAAGTTTGGTGTTGTGATGAGCGGATAATTTATACGCTTTTTGGCATTGTTTTTAGGTAGTTTTTAGTAAGTTTGAGCTACTTTTAGGGATGTTTTCATTCGTTTTTATGTTAAATTCACATTTCTGGACTTTACTATGAGTTTGTATGTTTTTCTGTGATTTCAGGTAAATTCTGGCTGAAATTGAGGGACTTGAGCAAAACTCTGAAAAAGGCTGACAAAAGGACTGCTGATGTTGTTGGAATCTGACATCCCTGCACTCGAAATAGATTTTCTGGAGCTACAGAACTCCAATTGGCGAGATCTCAACGGTGTTGGAAAGTAGACATCCAGAGCTTTCCAGCAATATATAATAGTCCATACTTTATTCGGGAATTGACGACATAACTTGGCGTTGAACGTCAAGTACATGCTGCTGTCTGGAGTTAAACGCCAGAAAAACGTCATGATCCGGAGTTGAACGCCCAAAACACGTCATAACTTGGAGTTCAACTCCAAGAAAAGCCTCAGCTCGTGGATAGATCAAGCTCAGCCCAAGCATACACCAAGTGGGCCCCGGAAGTGGATTTATGCATCAATTACTTACTCATGTAAACCCTAGTAGCTAGTCTAGTATAAATAGGATAAGTTACTATTGTATTAGACATCTTTTGACAGTTTCATCTCTTGACTGTTTAGCCTTTGATTATTCAGTCTCTTGATCACTCAAGGGGGCTGGCCATTCGGCCATGCCTGAACCTTTTACTTATGTATTTTCAACAGTGGAGTTTCTGCACACCATAGATTAAGGGTGTGGAGCTCTGCTGTACCTCAAGTTTCAATACAATCACTATTACTTTTTATTCAATTCTCTTTTATTCTTATTCCAAGATATACGTTATACTTAACTTGATGAATGTGATGATTCGTGACACTCATCATCATTCTCACCTATGAACGCGCGTGATTGACAACCACTTCCGTTCTACCTTAGGCCGGGCGCATATCTCTTAGATTCCCCAACAGAATCTTCGTGGTATAAGCTACATAGATGGCGGCATTCATGAGGATCCGGAAAGTCTAACCTTGTCTGTGGTATTCCGAGTAGGATTCCGGTATTGAACGACTGTGACGAGCTTCAAACTCCTGAAGGCTGGGCGTTAGTGACAAATGCAAAAGAATCAATGGATTCTATTCCAACCTGATTGAGAACTGACAGATGATTAGCCGTGCTGTGACAGAGCATTTGGACCATTTTCACTGAGAGGATGGGATGTAGCCATCAACCAAGGGTGATGCCTCCAGACGATTAGCCGTGCAGTGACAGCGCATAGGACCATTTTCCCGAGAGGATTTAAAGTAGCCACGGCTGATGGTGATGCCCTACATACAGCTTGCCATGGAAAGGAGTAAGAAGGATTGAAGGAAGAGTGAGTAGTGAAGTAGAGTTTCAAGAGGAGCACAGCATCTCCATACACCTATCTGAAATTCTCACTATTGATTTACATAAGTATTTCTATCCCTTTTTATTTTCTTTTTATTATTAATATTCGAAAACCCATAAACCAATTTAATTTTGGAGGAGATTTGAGAAGATATGGAAAGAAATTGAGAGATATTTGAGTTTTTGAAGAAGATTTGGAAAGGATTTGAAAAAGATTTGAAGAATGATTTAAATTTTTAAGATTTGAAGGTGAATGATGAAAGTTTGAAATGTGTTTATACAAAAAATTATGGATCAAAACAAGAAAGTTTGAAAAAAAATTTGAAGTGGAAAGCAAGATCTCTGTCCCCCACCTATCTGGCGTTAAACGCCCAGAATAGATTCTGGCGTTTAACACCCAAATGTTGGCCAATATGGGCGTTTAACGCCCAGCCAGGTACCCTAGTTGGCGTTAAATGCCAGAAACCCCTTCATCACTGGGCGTTTTGCTAAATGCCCAGGATGCTGCACACCTGGCGTTAAACGCCCAGAATGGTGCCCATTCTGGCGTTTAACGCCCAAAATGGTACCTTTACTGGTGTTAAACGCCCAGAATGGTATCCATTCTGGTGTTTAACTCCCAGAGTACCCCTTACTGGTTTTTTTCGCCAGCAAGCTCTTTTTCTCTGCTTTTTGCACTGAATCCTTGTGTAACTCTGTGAATTCCTTCAATTTTGATGATCACCCTTTGAGAATATGTATCAAACTTTTATTAAATAAAACAGATAACCTGCTAATGACCGGGTTGCCTCCCAGCAAGCGCTTCTTTATCGTCTTTAGCTGGACCTTTTACTGAGATTCATTCAAGCCTCAGCTTTGAGCATTCTTGCTCAAAATTGCTTTCAAGATAATGTTTGATCCTCTGTCCATTAACAATGAACTTTTTATCAGAATCAATATCCTAAAGCTCAACATATCCATATGGTGACACTCCTGTAATCACATACGGACCCCTCCATCAGGATTTAAGTTTTCCTGGGAATAGTCTGAGCCTAGAGTTGAAGAGCAGAACTTTTTGTCCTAGTTCAAAGACTCTGGATGATAACTTTTTGTCATGCCACTTCTTTGCCTTTTCCTTATAGATTTTTGCATTTTCGAAGGCACTGAGTCTGAACTCCTCTAGCTCATTTAGCTGGAGCAATCCTTTTTCACCAGCTAACTTAGCATCCATGTTTAGGAATCTGGTTGCCCAGTAGGCTTTATGTTCCAGTTTCACGGGCAGATGACAGGCCTTCCCATACACAAGTTGGTATGGAGAGGTTCCTATAGGAGTCTTGTATGCTGTTCTGTATGCCCACAGAGCATCATCCAAGCGCTTTGCCCAATCCTTTCTACGGGCAATAACAGTCCGTTCCAGGATTCTCTTTAGCTCTCTATTAGAGACTTCAGCTTGCCCATTTGTCTGTGGATGATACGGAGTTGCTACTTTGTGGCTAATTCCATATCGAACCATAGCAGAGTACAGCTGTTTATTGCAGAAATGAGTGCCCCCATCACTGATTAGAACTCTGGGAACACCAAACCTGCTGAAGATGTGTTTCTGGAGGAATTTCAGCACGGTCTTGGTATCATTATTAGGTGTGGGAATTGCTTCTACCCATTTAGATACATAGTTTACTGCCACCGAATATAAGTGTTTGAGTATGATAGTGGGAAGGGACCCATGAAGTCAATTCCCCATACATTAAACAATTCAATCTCTAAGATCCCTTGTTGAGGCATGGCATAACCATGAGGCAGGTTACCAGCTCTTTGGCAACTATCACAGTTACGCACAAACTCTCGGGCATCCCTATAGAGAGTAGGCCAGTAGAATCCACATTGGAGGACCTTAGTGGCTGTTCGCTCACCTCCAAAATGTCCCCTATACTGTGATCCATGGCAATGCCACAGGATTCTTTGTGCTTCCTCTCTAGGTACACATCTGCGAATTATTCTGTCTGCACATCTCTTAAAGAGATATGGCTTATCCCAAAGGTAGTACTTGGCATCTGAAATTAATTTTTTTCTTTGCACTCTGCTGTACTCCTGTGTTATGAACCTCACAGCTTTATAGTTTGCAATGTCTGCAAACCATGGAGCTTCCTGAATGGCAAAGAGTTGCTCATCTGGAAAGGTCTCAGAGATCTCAGTAGAAGGGAGGGACGCCCCTGCCACTGGTTCTATTCGGGACAAATGATCAGCTACTTGGTTCTCTGTCTCTTTTCTGTCTCTTATTTCTATATCAAACTCTTGCAGAAGCAACACCCACCTTATAAGCCTGGGTTTTAAATCCTGCTTTGTGAGTAAGTATTTAAGAGCAGCATGGTCAGTGTACACAATCACTTTTGACCCTACTAAATAGGATCTAAACTTGTCAATGGCATAAACCACTACAAGTAATTCTTTTTCTGTGGTTGTGTAATTCTTCTGTGCATCATTTAGAACACGGCTAGCATAATAAATGACGTGCAAAAGCTTGTTATGCATCTGTCCCAACACTGCACCAATGGCATGGTCACTGGCATCACACATTAGTTCGAATGGTAATGTCCAGTCTGGTGCAGAGATAACTGGTGATGTGACCAGCTTGGCTTTCAATGTCTCAAATGCCTGCAGACACTGTGTGTCAAACACAAATGGTGTGTCAGCAGCTAGCAGGTTGCTTAGAGGTTTTGCAATTTTTGAAAAATCCTTTATAAACCTCCTGTAGAATCCGACATGTCCCAAAAAGCTTCTAATTGCCTTAACATTGGCAGGTGTTGGTAATTTTTCAATTACCTCCACCTTTGCTTGATCCACCTCTATTCCCTTGCTTGAAATTTTATGCCTAAGGACAATTCCTTCAGTCACCATAAAATGACATTTCTCCCAGTTTAAAACTAGGTTGGTCTCCTGGCATCTTTTCAGGACAAGTTCTAGATGGTTAAGGCATGAGCTGAATGAGTCTCCAAATACTGAAAAGTCATCCATGAATACTTCCAGAAATTTCTCTACCATATCTGAGAAGATAGAGAGCATGCACCTCTGGAAGGTTGCAGATGCATTGCACAGACCAAAAGGCATCCTTCTGTTGGCAAATACTCCAGAAGGACATGTAAATGCTGTTTTCTCTTGGTCCTGAGGATCTACTGCAATTTGGTTATAGCCTGAATAGCCGTCCAAAAAGCAGTAATAATCATGACCCGCTAGTCTTTCTAGCATTTGGTCTATAAATGGTAAAGGAAAATGATCCTTTCTGGTGGCTGTATTGAGCCTTCTGTAGTCAATACACATGCGCCACCCTGTAACTGTTCTTGTGGGAACCAGTTCATTTTTTTCATTATGAACCACTGTCATGCCTCCCTTCTTGGGGACAACTTAGACAGGGCTCAACCAAGGGCTATCAGAAATAGGATAAATAATCCCAGCCTCTAGTAACTTAGTGACCTCTTTCTGCACCACCTCCTTCATGGCTGGATTTAGCCGCCTCTGTGGTTGAACCACTAGCTTGGCATCATCTTCCAATAGGATCTTGTGCATGCATCTTACTGGGCTATTGCCCTTAAGATCACTTATGGACCACCCAAGAGCTGTCTTATGTGTCCTTAGCACTTGAATTAATGCTTCCTCTTCCTGTGAGTTTAAAGCAGAGCTTATAATCACTGGAAAAGTGTCACCTTCTCCCAGAAATACATACTTCAGGGATGGTAGTAGTCGCTTGAGCTCGGGTTTAGGAGGCTTATCCTCTTCCTGAGGAATTTTCAGAGGTTCTTTTATTTCCTCTGGTTCCTCAAGGTCAGGCTGAACATCTTTAAAGATATCTTCTAGCTCTGATTCGAGACTCTCAGTCATATTGATCTCTTCTACTAAAAAGTCAATAATATCAGCGCTCATGCAGTCATTTGATGTGTCTAAATGCTGCATAGCTTTGACAGCATTCAACTTGAACTCATCCTCATTGACTCTCAGGGTCACTTCCCCTTTTTGTACATCAATGAGAGTTCGTCCAGTTGCTAGGAAGGGTCTTCCTAGGATGAGAGTTGCACTCTTGTTCTCCTCTATTTCCAGCACTACAAAGTCAGTTGGAAAGGTGAATGGCCCAACCTTGACAATCATGTCCTCAATTATGCCTGATGGGTATTTAATGGAGCCATCAACAAGTTGGAGGCATATCCGGGTTGGTTTGACTTCTTCAGTCAGCTCAAGCTTTCTGATAGTGGATGCAGGTATTAGATTGATACTTGCTCCAAGGTCACATAGGGCTATCTTGGTACAAGCACCTTCTAATGTGCATGGTATCATAAAGCTTCCTGGATCTTGAAGCTTCTCTGGTAAGCTCTTCAGAATGACTGCACTGCATTCTTCAGTGAGAAACATTTTTTCAGTTTCTCTCCAATCCTTCTTATGACTTAAGATCTCTTTCATGAACTTAGCATAAGAAGGTATTTGCTCAAGTGCTTCTGCAAACGGAATCTTTATTTCAAGAGTCCTGAGATAGTCTGCAAAGCGAGCAAATTGCTTATCCTGTTCCGCTTGGCGGAGTTTTTCAGGATAAGGCATCTTGGCTTTATACTCTTCAACCTTAGTTGCTGTAGGTTTATTTCCTACAAAAGTGGTTGGAGAAGCCTTCTTAGAGGGGTTACTATCAGCACACTCAGGTGTCTGATTCCTCATTGGCGTTTGAACGCCAGGATTGGGTGAGGAATGGGCATTTAACACCAACTTTTCTCCCCTTTCTGGCGTTTGAACGCCAGAACTGGGCAGGGAATGGGCGTTTAACGCCAACTTTTCCCCCTTTTCTGGCGTGTGAACGCTAGAAGTATTCCTCTCTGGGCTCTTACTGTCCTCAGAGGGATTTTGGACAGTGATTTGGTTATCCTCTGTCAGTTGTTCCTTTCTAAGCTTTCTACTGCTTTGAGTTGATTCATTCAATGTTTTCCCACTCCTTAATTTAACAGCTTGGCATTCTTCTGTTATCTGTTTAGATAGTTGCTGTCTTGTCTGATTTAATTGTGCTTCTATATTCTTGTTAGCAATTTTAGTTTCTTGGAGCATCTCTTTAAATTCTGCTAACTGTTTTATCATCATGAGTAATTGCTGATTAAGCTCAACCATCTATTCTTGAGGGTTAGGATCAGTAGTTATTTCCATAGCTTCTTCTTTTATAGAAGACTCACTGCTTGAGTATAAATGTTGATTTCTAGCAACTGTATTTATGAGCTGAGTGGTCTAAAGACATCTGAGCTTTTTCTGTGAGCCCATAATAGAAGATGTCTAACTGTACCCACTCTGAAAACATTTCAGAGGGGCATTTTCTTAGCATACCTCTGTACCTCTCCCAGGCATTATAAAGGGATTCATTATCCTCTTGTTTAAAGCCTTGGATGTCCAGCCTTAGCTGTGTCATCCTTTTTGGAGGGTAAAATTGATTCAGGAATTTGTCTGATAACTGTCTCCATGTTTTTATGCTTGCTGTGGGTTGGTTATTCAACCACCTCTTAGCTTGATCCTTTACAGCAAATGGAAACAGTAATAATCTATAGACATCCTGATCCACCTCTTTATCACGTACTGTGTCAGCAATTTGTAAAAATTGTGCCAGAAACTCAGTAGGTTCTTCCTGTGGAAGACCGGAATACTGGTAGTTTTGCTGCACCATGACAATGAGTTGAGGATTTAGCTCAAAGCTGCTTGCTTTAATGGGAGGTATACAGATGCTACTCCCATATGCAGCTGTAATGGGGTTAGCATATGACCCCATAGTCTTTCTGGACTGCTCAATTCCACTTAGGTCCATGATGGAGAAACGGAAATGATATGGATTCACAAGTAAAGTATAGAATATTTTTATTTTTTTGCGTTATTAATTAAAAATGACCGAAAATAATAAAATAAATGGAAAAGAAAAGAAAATAAAATAAAATTTCGAAAACTAAAAGAAAATAAAATCAAAGCAAATTGAAAACTAAACCAATTAATTAATTAAAAAGATTTTGGAATTAGTAATTAAAAAGATATGATTGAAAATTATTTTGAAAAAGATTTGATTTTTGAAATGAGGAAAGAGAAAAACAACAAAATGACACCAAACTTAAAATTTTTAGAAAATCAAACACAAATTTTCGAAAATTTAAAGAAAAACACAAAGAAGACACCAAACTTAAAATATGAAACTAAACTCAAATAAAAGACTCTAAACCAACAAAAATAAAATAGTCCTAATCTAAGCAACAAGATACACCGTCAGTTGTCCAAACTCGGACAATCCCCGGCAACGGCGCCAAAAACTTGGTACACGAAATCACAATCACACTTTTGTAATTCCGCACAACTAACCAGCAAGTGCACTGGGTCGTCCAAGTAATACCTTACGTGAGTAAAGGTCGATCCCACGGAGATTGTCGGCTTGAAGCAAGCTATGGTTATCTTGTAACTCTTAGTCAGGATATCAATAATTCTCAGGTATAATTGTGAAGAGTAGAAGAACATGAAATAGATACTTGTTTTGCAGTAATGGAGAATAGGTTGAGATTTTGGAGATGCTCTATCTTCTGAACCTCTGCTTTCCCACTGTTTTCTTCTTCATGCACGCAAGGATCCTTCCATGGCAAGCTATATGTAGGGTTTCACCGTTGTTAATGGCTACCTCCCATCCTCTCAGTGAAAATGTTCAACGCGCTCTGTCACAGCACAGCTAATCATCTGTCGGTTCTCAATCAGGTTGGAATAGAATCCAATGATTCTTTTGCGTCTGTCACTAGCGCCCAGCCCTCAGGAGTTTGAAGCTCGTCACAGTCATTCAATCCTTGAATCATACTCAGAATACCACAGACAAAGTTTAGACCTTCCGGATTCTCTTGAATGCCGCCATCAATTCTAGCTTATACCACGAAGATTCTGGTTAAGGAATCCAAGAGATATTCACTCAATCTAAAGTAGAACGGAGGTGGTTGTCAGGCACACGTTCATAGGTGAGAATGATGATGAGTGTCACGGATCATCACATTCATCAAGTTGAAAAACAAGTGATATCTTAGAATAGAAGCAAGCGTGATTGATTGAAAAACAGTAGTAATTGCATTAATCCATCAAGACACAGCAGAGCTCCTCACCCCCAACCATGGGGTTTAGAGACTCATGCCGTAGAATATACAATAAGAACCGTGTAATGTGTCATGAGATAAAGATACAATGTCAAAATATCCTATTTATAGTGAACCAGTAACCTAGGATATACAGAAATGAGTAAATGACATAAAAACCCACTTCCGGGGTCCACTTGGTGTGTGCTTGGGCTGAGCATTGAAGTTTTCATGTGAAGAGATTTTTTCTGGAGTTAAACGCCAGCTTTTGTGCCAGTTTGGGCGTTTAACTCAAATTTTTGTGCCAGTTCCGACTTTAAACGCTGGGAATTCTGAAGCTGATTTGCAATGCCGGTTTGGGCCATCAAATCTCGGGCAAAGTATAAACTATTATCAATTGCTGGAAAGCCCAGGATGTCTACTTTCCAATGCAATTGAGAGCGCGCTAATTGGGCTTCTGTAGCTCCGGAAAATCCACTTCGAGTGCAGGGAGATCAGAATCCAACAGCATCTTTAGTCCTTTTTCAGCCTCTGAATCAGATTTTTGCTTAGGTCCCTCAATTTCAGCCAGAAATTACCTGAAATCATAGAAAAACACACAAACTCAAAGTAAAGCCCAAAAAAGTTAATTTTAAATAAAAACTAATAAGAACATACTAAAAACTAACTAAAATGTACTAAAAACATACTAAAAATAGTGCCAAAATGCGTATAAATTATCCGCTCATCACTAATCCTTCCCAAGGGAGAGGATTAGAACTTGTGAATAGAAGTAGCCTTCCAACTTACTTGACTTTCCTCTACCTAGTAAAGGATAACTAAGTAGAACAACCTTCAATTATTAATTGATCCTGTGAGAACTCCAACAAGGATAGAACTTCCGATTAATCTACTCCCAGTCAAGATTTTTATTTAAATTACATAAATTCTCTGATTTAATTTTCTGTTTACTAAACTCAAAACCATCTTGGAAAACCTATGATTAATAGAATAGCACACCTCTCTGCAACTCGTTGGGAGACGACCTAGGATTCATACTCCCAGTATTTTAATTGTAATTTTGTGACAACCCTTCTAAATTGATAAGCGGATTTTTGTTGGTTAAGAACTGTACTTGCAATGTATCTCTCATATTAATTTCTTAATCTGCCAATTTCTGCCACGTCACTTAGCTTTGCTAGAGTCCCCAGTTAGAGGTGTCCAAAGTTCTTAAGAACACGCTTTTTGCTTTGGATCATGACTTTAACCACTCAGTCTCAAGCTTTTCATTTGGACCTTCATGACACAAGTACATGGTTAGGGACAGCTTGATTTAGCCGCTTAGGCTAGGATTTTATTCCTTTGGGCCCTCATATCCATTAATGCTCAAATTCTTGGATCTTTTTTACCCTTGCCTTTTAGTTTAAATGGTTACTGGCTTTTTTGCTCTTGCCTTTTACTCTTGCTTTTTTTCTGCTTGCTTTTTCTTTTTTTTTTCTTTTTTTCGCCTTTTTTTTGCAAGCTCTTTGTATTTTTTACTTCTTTTTCTTGCTTCAAGAATCAATTTTATGATTTTTCAGATTATCAATAACATTTCTCTTTTTTCATTATTCTTTCAAGAGCCAACAATTTTAACATTCATAAACTTCACTATAAAAAATATGCGCTGTTCAAGCATTCATTCAGAAAAATAAAAAGTATTGCCACCACATCAAAATAATTAAACTAATTTCAAGATAAAATTCAAAATCCATGTACTTCTTGTTCTTTTGCAAATAGAAATATTTTTCATTTAAGAAAGGTGAAGGATTCATGGAACACTCATAGCTTTAAGACATAGACACTAGACACTAATGATCATGTAATAAAGACACAAACATAGACAAAACATCAAACATAGGAAACCGAAAAATAGAAAAATAAGAACAAGGAAATTAAAGAACGGGTCCACCTTAGTGATAGTGGCTAGTTCTTCCTCTTGAAGATCCTATGGAGTGCTTGAGCTCCGCAATATCTCTTCCTTGCCTTTGTTGCTCCTCCCTCAAAGCTCTTTGGTCCTCTCTAATTTCATGGAGGATAATGGAGTTCTCTTGGTGCTCTATCCTTAGTTGCTCTATATTAGAACTCAAATCTCCTAAAGAGGTGTTGAGTTACTCCCAATAGTTATATGGAGGAAAATGCATCCCTTGAGGAATCTCAGAGATTCCTTGATGAGGGACTTCCTCGTACTCTTGTTGAAGTCCATAAGTGGGCTCTCTTGTTTGCTCCATCCTCTTTCTAGTGATGGGCTTTTGAGATGAATCTCTCCATCTCCCATGACTCGGAGTTAGAAGCAACTGCCTTCCCTTTCCTCTTTCTAGAGGTGTCTTCGGCCTTAGGTTCTATTAATGGTTATGGAAAACCAAAAAGCATAGCTTTTTCCCACACCAAACTTAAGAGGTTTGCTTGTCCTCGAGCAAAAGAAGAAAGAAAGGAGTAGAAGAAGAAGAATTAGAAGAGATAGAGGGGGTGAGCGGTTCGGCCAAGGGGGTTTTAGGTGGTTATGATGTGTGAAAATGAAGGAGTGATGAGGGGCTCATATAGGAGTGGAGTGGAGAGGGAATTCTTGTAATAGGGGTTGGGTTTGGGAGGGAGATGATTTGAATTTGAATGGGTGGGGGTAGGTGGGTTGTATGATGGTTTTGGAGGAGAATTGGAGGTGATTGGTGGAGGTTATTTTGGGGGAGAGTGTTATGGAAAGGTGTGAAAAGGAGAGACAGTAGGTTGGGGTAAGTGGGGATACTGTGGGGTCCACAAATCCTAAGGTGTCAAGGATTTCTCATCCCTACACCTTTCTGGCGTTTAAATGCCCACTGTGTGCCATTTCTAGCATTAAACGCCAGGCTGATGCCCATTTCTGGCGTTAAACGCCAGTCTGGATGCCAATTCTGGAGTTTAACGCCCAGAATGCTGCCAGACTCGGCGTTAAACGCCCATTCTACTACACTTACTGGCATTTAACCCCAGCCAGACACTAGACACCCTTTTCTGGCATTAAACGCTAGTCTGTGTGCCATTTCTGGCGTTTAACACCCCGAATGCTACCAGACTGGGTGTTTAACGCCCATTTTGCTATCCTTACTGGCATTTAAACACTAGTAAGCTCGTCCTTTAAGGTGTGCTATTTTTGATGCTGTTTTTGATTCCGCTTTAATTCTGCAGCTGTTTTTGTGACTTCACATGATCGTCAACCTAAAGAAGACATAGACTAACACGAAAAACTAAAAATGAGAAGGAATTAATATAGATAAATAAGATTGGGTTGCCTATCAATAAGCACTTCTTTAATGTCAATAGCTTGACAGGAAGCTCTTACAGAGCTTCACAGATGCTCAGAGCATGATTGTGGCCTCCCAACACCAAACTTAGAGTTTGAGTGTGGGGGCTCTACTTGACTCTGTATTGAGAGAAGCTTTTCATGCTTCCACTCCATGGTTACAAAGGAAGATCCTTGAGCCTTAAACACAAGGTAGTCTTCATTCAATTGAAGGACTAACTCTCCTCTATCCACATCAATCACAGCCCTTGCTGTGGCTAGGAAGGGTCTTCCAAGGATGATGAATTCATCCTCATCCATCCCAGTGTCTGGGATTATGAAGTCAGCAGGGATGTAAAGTCCTTCAACCTTTACTAAGACATCCTCTACAAGTCCACAAGCTTGTTTCATTGATTTGTCTGCCATCTCTAGTAAGATTCTAGCAGCTTGTACCTCAAAGATCCCTAGTTTCTCTATTATAGAAAGTGGTATGAGGTTGATACCTGACCCCAGATCACACAGAGCCTTCTCAAAGGTCATAGTTCCAATGGTGCAAGGTATTAAGAACTTTCTGGGATCCGGTTTCTTCTGAGGTAATGTCTACTGAATCCAGGTATTCAGTTCATTGATGAGCAATAGAGGTTCATCCTCCCAAGTCACATTACCAAATAACTTGGCATTCAGCTTCAGGATTGCTCCTAGATATTGAGCAACTTGCTCTTCAACTGTGTCTTCGTCCTCTTCAGAGGAAGAATACTCATTAGAGCTCATAAATGACAATAGTAAGTTCAGTGGAATCTCTTTGGTCTCTGTGTGAGCCTCAGATTCCTTTGATTCCTCAATATAAAACTGCTTATTGGTCAGTGGACATTCCTTGAAGTCTTCCTCACTGGGAATCACTGCCTTTTCACTCTCCCCAAGTTCGACCATTTTGGTTATAGTTATGGCCTTGCACTCTCTTTTGGGATTCTCTTCTGTATATCTTGGGAGAGTACTAGGAGGAGTTTCAGTAACTCTTTTACTCAGCTGACCCACTTGTGCCACCAATTTCTGATGGAAGACCTTGTTTCATTCATGAAACTGAGAGTGGTCTTAGATAGATAAGAGACTATGTTTGCTAAGCCAGAGAGGCTCTACTCAGAATTCTCTGTCTGTTGCTAAGAAGATGATGAAAAAGGTTTGCTATTGCCAAACCTATTTCTCCCACCATTATTGTTGTTGAAGCCTTGTTGAGGCTTTTGTTGATCCTTCCATGAGAAATTTGGATGATTCCTCCATGAAGGATTATAGGTGTTTCCATAGGATTCTCCCATGTAATTCACCTCTTCCATTGCAGGATTCTCAGGGTCATAAGCTTCTCCTTCAGAGTATGCTTCTTTAGCACTGCCGGATGTAGCTTACAATCCAGTCAAATTCTGAGAAATCATGTTGACTTACTGAGCCAATATTTTGTTCTGAGCCAATATGGCATTCAGAATATCAATCTTAAGAACTCCTTTCTTCTGAGTCATCCCATTATTCACAGGATTTCTTTCAAAAGTATACATGAACTGGTTATTTGCAACTATCTCAATGAGTTCCTGGGCTTCTGCAGGTGTTTTTAGATAAAGGAATCCACCAGCAGAATGGTCCAATGACATTTTAGATATTTCAGACAGACCATCATAGAATATACATATGATGCTCCTTTTCTGGAAACATGTCAGAAGGACACCTTTTGGCTAATTGCTTGTATCTTTCCCAAGCCTCATTGAGAGATTCACCTTCCTTCTGTCTGAAGGTTTGGACTTCCACTCTAAGCTTGCTCATCTTTTGAGGTGGAAAGAATTTGGTCAAAAAAGCAATGACCAACTTATCCCAAGAGTTCAGGCTTTCTCTAGGTTGTGAGTTCAACCATATCCTAGCTTTGTCTCTTGCCACAAAAGGGAAAAGTATAAGTCTGTAGACCTCAGGATCAACCCCATTGGTCTTAACAGTATCACAGATCTACAAGAATTCAGCTAAGAACTGATGAGGATCTTCCAATGGAAGTCCATGAAACTTGCAATTCTACTGCATTAGAGAAACTAATTGAGGCTTAAGCTTAAAGTTTTTTGCTCCAATGGCAGGAATTGAGATGCTTCTTGCATCGAAATTGGAAGTTGGTATAGTATAGTCACCAAGCATCTTCCTTGCATCTCTAGCATTATCGTTGTGTTCGGCTGCCATGTTTGCTTCTTTTTCGAAATTCTCTGTAAGGTCCTCTCCGGAGTGTTGTGCTTTAGCTTCTCTTAGCTTCTTCTTTAGAGTCCTTTTAGGTTCAGGATCAGCTTCAACAAGAATGTTTTTATCCCTGTTTCTGCTCATATAAAAAAGAAGAGAACAAAAGGGAGTAGTGAAATCCTCTATGTCACAGTATAGAGATTCTTTGATGTGTAAGAAGAAAGGAAGAATAGAGGAATGAGGTAGAGAGAAAATAAGCATTCAAACACAGAGGGAGAGAGAGGATTCGAATTATAGGTGGAAGAGAAATGTTAGCAAATAAATAAAAAGAGATGAGAGAGAGTATGCGAAAATTAAAACTAAAACAATTAGTTAATTAAAATTTTTTTTGAAAAATTGGTTAGTGATTATCGAAAATTGGAAGTGGAAAAGTGGTTAGGTGGTTTCGAAAAAAATAAGAAATAGTAATTAGTTGAAAAAGATTTGAAAATAATTTTGAAAAGATAAGAAGTTAGAAAAAGATTTTGAAATCAAAATTTTAAAAAGATATGATTGAAAAAAAGATTTGATTGAAAAAGATTTGATTTTAAAAAGATATGATTGAAAAGATATGATTGAAAAAGATTTTATTTTTAAAATTGATGACTTGACTAACAAGAAATTAAAAGATATGATTCTAAAATTCCAAGGTTGAACCTCTCTTAACAAGAAAGTAACAAACTTGCAATTTTTTTAATCGAAACTTTAATTGTTAGCAAGGATTTTTGAAAATGTGGGGAGATAAGATTTTAAAATTATGACTTAAAACATGAAAAATTAAAAAAATTTGAATTGGAGATAAAATTACCTCCGTTGTGTCATCCTGGCGTTAAACACCCATAATGATATCCATTCTGGCGTTTAACGCCCATGTGGCTGCCTCTTTGGGCATTTAACGCCCAGCCAGATACCCTAGCTGGCGTTAAACGCCAGGAATCCTCCTTTACTAGGCGTTTTTCTAAACGCCCAGAATGCTACCATTTCTAGCGTTAAACGCCCAGAATGCTACCCATTCTGGTGTTTAACGCCCATAATGATAGCTTTACTGGCGTTAAACGCCCAGAATGGTAGCCATTCTGGCGTTTAACGCTTAAAGTGTGGTGCACGAAATTGTGATCAATACTTTTCACAACTCAAATAATCCCCGGTAATGAATCCAAAAACTTGGTGTTCAATATCATGGCATAAACACAATTTCGCACAACTAACCAGCAAGTGTACTGGGTCGTCCAAGTAATAAACCTTACGCGAGTAAGGGTCGATCCCACAGAGATTGTTGGTATGAAGCAAGCTATGGTCACCTTGTAAATCTTAGTCAGGCAAACTCAAATGGATATGGGTGATATACGAATAAAACATAAAGATAAAGATAGAGATACTTATGTAATTCATTGGTGGGAATTTCAGATAAGCGCATGAAGATGCTGTGTCCCTTCCGTCTCTCTGCTTTCCTACTGTCTTCATCCAATCCTTCTTACTCCTTTCCATGGCAAGCTTAAGCAAGGGTTTCACCGTTGTCAGTGGCTAGCTCCCATCTTCTCAGTGGAAATGTTCAACGCACCCTGTCACGGCACGGCTATCCATCTGTCGGTTCTCAATCAGGCCGGAATAGAATCCAGTGATTCTTTTGCATCTGTCACTAACGCCCCACCCTCAGGAGTTTGAAGCACGTCACAGTCATTTAATCATTGAATCCTACTCAGAATACCACAGACAAGGTTAGACCTTCCGGATTCTCTTGAATGCCGCCATCAGTTCTAGCCTATACCACGAAGACTCTGATCTCATGGAATGGCTGGCTCGGTTGTCAGGCGAGCACTCGGTTGTCAGGCGATCAACCATGCATCGTGTATCAGGAATCCAAGAGATATTCACCCAATCTAAGGTAGAACGGAGGTGGTTGTCAGTCACACGTTCATAGGTGAGAATGATGATGAGTGTCACGGATCATCACATTCATCAAGTTGAAGAACAAGTGATATCTTAGAACAAGAACAAGCGGAATTGAATAGAAGAACAATAGTAATTGCATTAATACTCGAGGTACAGCAGAGCTCCACACCTTAATCTGTGGTGTGTAGAAACGCCACCGTTGAAAATACATAAGAACAAGGTCTAGGCATGGCCGAATGGCCAGCCTCCCAAAGAGGGTTCAATCATAAAAACATGATCAAAAGCTCCTTAATACAATAGTAAAAGGTCCTACTTATAGAGAACTAGTAGCTTAAGGTTTACAGAGACGAGTAAATGACATAAAAATCCACTTCCGGGCCCACTTGGTGTGTGCTTGGGCTGAGTAATGAAGCATTTTCGTGTAGAGACTCTTCTTGGAGTTAAACGCCAGCTTTGGTGCCAGTTTGGGCGTTTAACTCCCATTCTTGTGCCAGTTCCGGCGTTTAACGCTGGGAATTTTGAAGGTGACTTTGAACGCCGGTTTGGGCCATCAAATCTTGGGCAAAGTATAGACTATCATATATTGCTGGAAAGCCCAGGATGTCTACTTTCCAACGCCGTTAAGAGCGCGCCAATTGGGCTTCTGTAGCTCCAGAAAATCCACTTAGAGTGCAAGGAGGTCAGAATCCAACAGCATCTGCAGTCCTTTTTAGTCTCTGAATCAGATTTTTGCTCAGGTCCCTCAATTTCAGCCAGAAAATACCTGAAATCACAGAAAAATACACAAACTCATAGTAAAGTCCAGAAAAGTGAATTTTAACTAAAAACTAATAAAAATATACTAAAAACTAACTAGATCATACTAAAAATATACTAAAAACAATGCCAAAAAGCGTACAAATTATCCGCTCATCACAACACCAAACTTAAATTGTTGCTTGTCCTCAAGCAACTGAAAATCAAATAAGATAAAAAGAAGAGAATATGCAATGAATTCCAAAAACATCTATGAAGATCAGTATTAATTAGATGAGCGGGGCTTTTAGCTTTTTGCCTCTGAATAGTTTTGGCATTTCACTCTATCCTTTGAAATTCAGAATGATTGGCTTCCTTAGGAACTCAGAATCCAGATAGTGTTATTGATTCTCCTAGTTAAGTATGATGATTCTTGAACACAGCTAATTATTGAGTCTTGGCTGTGGCCCAAAGCACTCTGTCTTCCAGTATTACCACCGGATACATACATGCCACAGACACATAATTGGGTGAACCTTTTCAGATTGTGACTCAGCTTTGCTAGAGTCCCCAATTAGAGATGTCCAGGGTTCTTAAGCACACTCTTTTTGCCTTGGATCACAACTTTATTTCTTTTTTTTCTTTTTCTCCCCTTTTTTTTTGTTTTTCTCTTTTTTTTTAGAATCACTACTTTTTCTTGCTTCAAGAATCAATCTGATGATTTTTTAGATCCTCAGTAACATGTCTCCTTTTTCATCATTCTTTCAAGAGCCAACATTGATGAACCACAAATTCAAAAGACATATGCACTGTTTAAGCATACATTCAGAGAACAAAAATATTGCCACCACATCAAAATAATTAAACTGTTATAAAATTCAAAATTCATGCAATTCTTTTCTTTTTCAATTAAGAACATTTTTCATTCAAGAAAGATGATGGATTCATAGGACATTCATAACTTTAAGGCATAGACACTAAGACACTAATGATCACAAGACACAAACATAGATAAACATAAGCACTAAAATTCGAAAAACAGAAAAATAAAGAACAAGGAAATTAAAGAACGGGTCCACCTTAGTGATGGCGGCTTGTTCTTCCTCTTGAAGATCCTATGGAGTGTTTGAGCTCCTCAATGTCTCTTCCTTGTCTTTGTTGCTCCTCTCTCATGATTCTTTGATCTTCTCTAATTTCATGGAGGAGAATGGAATGTTCTTGGTGCTCCACCCTTAGTTGTCCCATGTTGGAACTCAATTCTCCTAGGGAGGTGTTTAGTTGCTCCCAATAGTTTTGTGGAGGAAAGTGCATCCCTTGAGGAATCTCAGGGATCTCATGATGAGTGGGGTCTCTTGTGTGCTCCATCCTCTTCTTAGTGATGGGCTTATCCTCATCAATGGGAATGTCTCCCTCTATGTCAACTTCAACTTATAAAGTTCTTGGGATATCACCTCATGAACTTCTATTTCTTCTCCAATCATGATGCTATGAATCATGATAGCCCGGTCTATAGTAACTTCAGACCGGTTGCTAGTGGGAATGATTGAGCGTTGGATAAACTCCAACCATCCTCTAGCCACGGGTTTGAGGTCATGCCTTCTCAATTGAACCGGCTTTCCTCTTGAATCTCTCTTCCATTGGGCGCCCTCTTCACAAATGACTGTGAGGACTTGGTCCAACCTTTGATCAAAGTTGACCCTTCTAGTGTAAGGATGTTCATCTCCTTGCATCATGGGCAAGTTGAATGCCAACCTTACATTTTCCGGACTAAAGTCCAAGTATTTCCCCCGAACCATTGTAAGCCAATTCTTTGGGTCCGGGTTCACACTTTGATCATGGTTCTTGGTGATCCATGCATTGGCATAGAACTTTTGAACCATTAAGATTCCAAATTGTTGAATGGGGTTGGTGAGAACTTCCCAACCTCTTCTTCGGATCTCATGTCAGATCTCCGGATATTCACCCTTTTTGAGTTTGAAAGGGACCTCGGGGATCACCTTCTTCAAGGCCACAACTTCATAGAAGTGGTCTTGATGCACCCTTGAGATGAATCTCTCCATCTCTCATGACTCAAAGGTGGAAGCTTTCGCCTTCCCTTTCCTCTTTCTAGAGGTTTCTCCGGCCTTGGATGCCATAAATGGTTATGGAAAAACAAAAAGCAATGCTTTTACCACACCAAACTTAAAAGGTTTGCTCGTCCTCGAGCAAAAGAAGAAAGAAGAGAGTAGAAGAAGAAGAAATGAGAAAGAAGGGAATGGCTTTTGTGTTCGGCCAAAAAGGGGAAGAAGTGGTGTTTAGGTAATGTGAAAATGAAGGAGTGAAGATGGGTTTATATAGGAGTGGGGGGCTCATGGTTCGGTCATGTATGGGTGGGTTTGGGAGGGAAAGTGGTTTGAATTTGAAGGGTGAGGTAGGTGGGGTTTTATGAAGGATGGATGTGAGTGGTGAAGAGAAAGATGGGATTTGATAGGTGAAGGGTTTTTGGGGAAGAGGTGTTGAGGTGATTGGTGAATAGGTGAAGAAGAGAGAGAGTGGTGGGGTAGGTGGGGATCCTGTGGGGTCCACAGATCCTGAGGTGTCAAGGAAAAGTCATCCCTGCACCAAATGGCATGCAAAAATGCATTTTGAACCAATTCTGGCGTTAAACGCCGGGCTGGTGCCCATTTCTGGCGTTTAACGCCAAGTGCTTGCCCTTTTCTGGCGTTTAACGCCAGTCTGGTGCCCCTTTCTGGCGTTAAACGCCCAGAATGGTGCCAGACTGGGCGTTAAACGCCCATCTGCTAGCCTTACTGGCGTTTAAATGCCAGTAGGTTCTTCCTCCAGGGTGTGCTATTTTTCTTTCTGTTTTTGATTCTATTTTTGCTTTTTCAATTGATTTTGTGACTTCTCATGATCATCAACCTACAGAAAACACAAAATAACAAAGGGAAATAGATAAAATATAACATTGGGTTGCCTCCCGACAAGCGCTTCTTTAATGTCAGTAGCTTGACAGAGGGCTCTCATGGAGCCTCACAGATACTCAGAGCAGTGTTGGAACCTCCCAACACCAAACTTAGAGTTTGAATGTGGGGGTTCAACACCAAACTTAGAAGTTGGTTGTGGCCTCCCAACACCAAACTTAGAGTTTGACTGTGGGGGCTCTGTTTGACTCTGTTTTGAGAGAAGCTCTTCATGCTTCCTCTCCATGATGACAGAGGGGTATCCTTGGGCCTTAAACACAAGGGATTCTTCATTCACTTGAATGATCAATTCTTCTCTATCAACATCAATCACAGCCTTTGCTGTGGCTAGGAAGGGTCTGCCAAGGATGATGGATTCATCCATGCACTTCCCAGTCTCTAGGACTATAAAATTAGCAGGGATATAGTGGTCTTCAACTTTTACCAGAACATCCTCTACAAGTCCATAAGCTTGTTTTCTTGAGTTGTCTGCCATCTCTAGTGAGATTTTTACAGCTTGCACCTCAAAGATCCCTAGCTTCTCCATTACAGAGAGAGGCATGAGGTTTACACTTGACCCTAGGTCACACAAGGCCTTCTTGAAGGTCATGGTGCCTATGGTACAAGGTATTGAAAACTTCCCAGGATCCTGTCTCTTTTGAGGTAATTTCTGCCTAGACAAGTCATCCAGTTCTTTGGTGAGCAAAGGGGGTTCATCCTCCCAAGTCTCATTTCCAAATAACTTGTTATTTAGCTTCATGATTGCTCCACGGTATTTAGCAACTTGCTCTTCAGTGACATACTCATCCTCTTCAGAGGAAGAATACTCATCAGAGCTCATGAATGGCAGGAGTAAATCCACTGGAATCTCTATGGTCTCAGTGGGAGCCTCAGATTCCCATGGTTCCTCATTGGGGAACTCATTGGAGGCCAGTGGACGTCCATTGAGGTCTTCCTCAGTGGCGTTCACGGCCTCTCCCTCCTCTCCAAATTCGGCCATGTTGATGGCCTTGCACTCTCCTTTTGGATTTTCTTCTGTATTGCTTGGAAGAGTACTAGGAGGGAGTTCAGTAACTTTCTTGCTCAGCTGACCCACTTGTGCCTCCAAATTTCTAATGGAGGACCTTGTTTCAGTCATGAAACTTTGAGTGGTTTTGATTAGATCAGAGACCATGGTTGCTAAGTCAGAGTTACTCTTCTTAGAACTCTCTGTCTGTTGCTGAGAAGACGATGGAAAAGGCTTGCTATTGCCAAACCTGTTTCTCCCACCATTATTGTTGTTGAAACCTTGTTGAGGTCTCCGTTGATCCTTCCATGAGAGATTTGGATGATTTCTCCATGAAGGATTATAGGTGTTTCCATAGGGTTCTCCCATGTAATTTACCTCTTCCATTGAAGGGTTCTCAGGATCGTAAGCTTCTTCTCCAGATGAAGCCTCCTTAGTACTACCTGGTGCATTTTGCATTCCAGACAGACTTTGAGAAATCATATTGACTTGCTGAGTCAATATTTTGTTCTGAGCCAATATGGCATTCAGAGTGTCAATCTCAAGAACTCCTTTCTTCTGATTAGTCCCATTGTTCACAGGATTCCTTTCAGAAGTGTACATGAATTGGTTATTTGCAACCATTTCAATCAGCTCTTGAGCTTCTGTAGGCATCTTCTTCAGATGAAGAGATCCTCCAGCAGAGCTATCCAAAGACATCTTGGATAGTTCAGAGAGACCATCATAGAAAATACCTATGATGCTCCATTCAGAAAGCATATCAGAGGGACACTTTCTAATTAATTGTTTGTATCTTTCCCAAGCTTCATAGAGGGATTCTCCTTCCTTCTGTCTGAAGGTTTGGACTTCCACTCTAAGCTTACTCAATTTTTGAGATGGAAAGAACTTTGCCAAGAAGGCATTGACTAGCTTTTCCCAAGAGTTCAGGCTTTCTTTAGGTTGAGAGTCCAACCATGTCCTAGCTCTGTCTCTTACAGCAAAAAGGAATAGCATAAGTCTGTAGACCTCAGGGTTAACCCCATTAGTCTTGACAGTGTCACAGATTTGCAAGAATTCAGCTAAGAACTGATGAGGATCTTCCAATGGAAGTCCATGAAACTTGCAATTCTATTGCATTAGAGAAACTAATTGAGGCTTAAGCTCAAAGTTGTTTGCTCCAATGGCAGGGATAGAAATGCTTCTCCCATAGAAGTCGGGAGTAGGTGCAGTAAAGTCACCCAGCACCTTCGTTGCATTGTTGGCATTGTTGTTGTTTTCGGCTGCCATGTGTTCTTCTTCTTTGAAGATTTCTGTTAAGTCCTCTACAGAGAGTTGTGCCTTAGCTTCTCTTAGCTTTCGCTTCAAGGTCCTTTTAGGTTCTGGATCAGCCTCAACAAGAATGCTTTTGTCTTTGCTCCTGCTCATATGAAAGAGAAGAAAACAAGGAAATATGGAATTCTCTAAGCCACAGTATAGAGATTCCTTGAGGAGTCAGAGGAAAAGAAAAATGGAAGACAGAGGTAGAAAATTCGAACTTATCAAGAAAGATTATGGAGTTCGAATTGTGTATTAAGGGATAGTGTTAGTCCATAAGTAGAAGGATGTGAGAAGAAGGGAAGTAGTATTCGAAAATTAAGTAAAGGATTTTGAAAACATTTTTGAAAAACATTAATTGATTTTCGAAAACCATGATTGAGAAGGAAGTAAAGTGATTTTTGAAAAAGATTTTGAAATTGGAAATCAAAAAGATGTGATTGAAAACTATTTTGAAAAAGATGTGGTTAAGAAGATATGATTGATTTTAAGAGAATGTGATTGAGAAGATATGATTTGAAAAACATTTTAAAAAGATTTGATTTTGAAATTAATGACTTGGCTATCAAGAAAACATATGATTCAAACATTAAACCTTTCTCAACAGAAAAGGCAACATACTTGAAATGTTGAATCAAATCATTAATTGATGGCAAAAATCAATTTGAAAACATGTGATTGAAAAGATATGATTTGAAAAAGATTTGATTTTGAAGAGATTTTGAAAACTTAAAAAAATTGATTTGAAAACAAAATCTTCCCTCTTGTGCCATCCTGGCGTTAAACGCCCAGAATGGTGCACATTCTGGCGTTTAACGCCCAAAACTCTACCCTTTTGGGCATTAAACGCCCAACCAAGCACCCTGGCTGGCGTTTAAACGCCAGTTTGCCTTCCTTACTGGGCGTTTTGAACGCCCAGCTTTTTTTGTATAATTCCTCTGCAGTATGTTCTGAATCTTCAATCCTCTGTATTATTGACTTGAAAAGACACAAATTAAAAATATTTTTGGATTTTTAATAATAAGGAATAATCAAAATGCAACTAAAATCAAATAACAATGCATGCAAGACACCAAACTTAGCAGTTTGTATACTACTGACACTAACAAAATGAGAATGCATATGAGGCACATAAAACACTCAAGTCAAGAGAATTCAAAGATCAGAGCAAGTAAATCATCAAGAATATCTTGAAAATCACTTAAGACACATGAATGAGTTCAAGAAGAACAAAAACATGCAATTGACACCAAACTTAACATGAGACACTAGACTCAAACAAGAAATATGCAATATTTTTGGTTTTTTCGAAAATTAAGTGAAAAGAAAATAAAGATATCAAAATTCTTAATGAGAATTCCAGGAATCAGTGCAATGCTAGTCTAAGACTCCGGTTCAGGAATTAGACATGGCTTCATAGCCAGCCAAGCTTTCAAAGAAAGCTTCGGTCCAAAACACTAGACATGGCCAATGGCCAGCCAAGCCTTAGCAGATCACTGCTCCAACAGCAAGATTGATAGAAATCAACAAGCTCTTGTGATGATAAGTTGAAACCTCGGTCCAATAGAATTAGACATGGCTTCACAGCCAGCCAGACTTCAACAGATCATCATGAAACACTAGAATTCATTCTTAAGAACTCTGAAGAAAAATACCTAATCTAAGCAACAAGATGAACCGTCAGTTGTCCATACTCGAACAATCCCCGGCAACGGCGCCAAAAACATGGTGCTGTTGCCGGATCAAAAATTTGGCACTGATGTTACCGGACCAAAAGCTTGCCAAAAACTCAACAATCCCTGGCAACGGCGCCAAAAACTTGGTGCACGAAATTGTGATCAATACTTTTCACAACTCAAATAATCCCCGGTAATGAATCCAAAAACTTGGTGTTCAATACCATGGCATAAACACAATTTCGCACAACTAACCAGCAAGTGTACTGGGTCGTCCAAGTAATAAACCTTACGCGAGTAAGGGTCGATCCCACAGAGATTGTTGGTATGAAGCAAGCTATGGTCACCTTGTAAATCTTAGTCAGGCAAACTCAAATGGATATGGGTGATATACGAATAAAACATAAACATAAAGATAGAGATACTTATGTAATTCATTGGTGGGAATTTCAGATAAGCGCATGAAGATGCTGTGTCCCTTCCGTCTCTCTGCTTTCCTACTGTCTTCATCCAATCCTTCTTACTCCTTTCCATGGCAAGCTTAAGCAAGGGTTTCACCGTTGTCAGTGGCTACCTCCCATCCTCTCAGTGGAAATGTTCAACGCACCCTATCACGGCACGGCTATCCATCTGTCGGTTCTCAATCAGGCCGGAATAGAATCCAGTGATTCTTTTGCGTCTGTCACTAACGCCCCGCCCTCAGGAGTTTGAAGCACGTCACAGTCATTCAATCATTGAATCCTACTCAGAATACCACAGACAAGGTTAGACCTTCCGGATTCTCTTGAATGCCGCCATCAGTTCTAGCCAATACCACGAAGACTCTGATCTCATGGAATGGCTGGCTTGGTTGTCAGGCGAGCGCTCGGTTGTCAGGCGATCAACCATGCATCGTGTATCAGGAATCCAAGAGATATTCACCCAATCTAAGGTAGAATGGAGGTGGTTGTCAGTCACACGTTCATAGGTGAGAATGATGATGAGTGTCACGGATCATCACATTCATCAAGTTGAAGAACAAGTGATATCTTAGAACAAGAACAAGCGGAATTGAATAGAAGAACAATAGTAATTGCATTAATACTCGAGGTACAGCAGAGCTCCACACCTTAATCTGTGGTGTGTAGAAACTCTACCATTGAAAATACATAAGAACAAGGTCTAGGCATGGCCGAATGGCCAGCCTCCCAAAGAGGGTTCAATCATAAAAACATGATCAAAAGCTCCTTAATACAATAGTAAAAGGTCCTACTTATAGAGAACTAGTAGCTTAAGGTTTACAGAGACGAGTAAATGACATAAAAATCCACTTCCGGGCCCACTTGGTGTGTGCTTGGGCTGAGTAATGAAGCATTTTCGTATAGAGACTCTTCTTGGAGTTAAACGCCAGCTTTGGTGCCAGTTTGGGCGTTTAACTCCCATTCTTGTGCCAGTTTCGGCGTTTAACGCTGGGAATTCTGAAGGTGACTTTGAACGCCAGTTTGGGCCATCAAATCTTGGGCAAAGTATAGACTATCATATATTTCTGGAAAGCCCAGGATGTCTACTTTCCAACGCCGTTGAGAGCGCGCCAATTGGGCTTCTGTAGCTCCAGAAAATCCACTTCGAGTGCAGGAAGGTCAGAATCCAACAGCATCTGCAGTCCTTTTTAGTCTCTGAATCAGATTTTTGCTCAGGTCCCTCAATTTCAGCCAGAAAATACCTGAAATCACAGAAAAACACACAAACTCATAGTAAAGTCCAGAAAAGTGAATTTTAACTAAAAACTAATAAAAATATACTAAAAACTAACTAGATCATACTAAAAATATACTAAAAACAATGCCAAAAAGCGTACAAATTATCCGCTCATCAAAGTGCCTCTTTACTGGAATTTTGACGCCAGTGAGCTCTTTTTCTTGTAATTCTTCTGCTTTATGTTCTGAATCTTCATTTCTCTGTATTATTTACTTGAAAAGATATATATTTTGACTTTTTTTTGAATTTTTAATAAGGTGAGAGAAAAACACCAAATGACTCAAATCATAAGAATTTAAGATTAAACCACAAATGCATGCAAGAACACTTTGAATGTCAAGATGAACACCAAGAACACTTTGAAGATCATGATGAACATCAAGAACATATTATTGAAAATTTTTTAGAAAAGAGAGACATGCAAGACACCAAACATAGAAATTTTGAATGTTTAGACACTCTGAATTCGAAAATGCATATGAAAAACATCCTAAAACACAAAACAAGAAAATCATGAGATTGAACAAAGGAAACCATCAAGAACAACTTGAAGATCACAGAAGAACAAAATGCACATTTTTTTTTTTGGTTTTTATGATTTTGTTAAATTTTTATTTTTTTTGTATTTTTCGAAAATAAAAATCTTAAACATAAAATAAAATTACCCAATCTAAGAAACAAGATGAACCGTCAGTTGTCCTAACTCGAACAATCCCCCGCAACGGCGCCAAAAACTTGGTGTACGAAATTGTGATCATACTTTTCACAACTCCGCACAACTAACCAGCAAGTGCACTTGGTCATCCAAGTAATACCTTACGTGAGTAAGGGTCGATCCCACGGAGATTGTCGGCTTGAAGCAAGCTATGGTCATCTTGTAAATCTCAGTCAGGCGGATTCAAATGGTTATGAATCTTTGATAATTAAAATATAAATAAAACAGAAAATAACAAGAGATACTTATGTAATTCATTGGTGGGGATTTCAGATAAGCATTTGGAGATGCTTTGTTGCTTCTGAACCTCTACTTTCCTATTGTCTTCATCCAATTATGCGTCCTCCCTTCCATGGCAAGCTGTATGATCTTCTCAATGAAAATGGTCCGGCTACAGTTTCTATACGGCTAATCAATTGTCAGATTTCTCGTCTCGGATGAAAAATACCAGGCACAGCTACCGCAGGGCTAATCATCTGTCGGTTCTCACTTGTGTCAGAATAGGATCCATTGATCCTTTTGCACATTGTCACTGCACCCAACAGTTACGAGTTTGAAGCTCGTCACAGTCATCCCATCCTAGACCTAACTCGGAATACCACAGACAAGGTTTAGACTTTTCGGATATCAGGAATGTTGCCAATTGTTTCTAGCCTATACCATGAAGGTTCTAATCTCAGATTGGGATGCTCTATTGTTAGGAGAGATGATGTGAATCACGTATTAGAGACCCAAGAGAATATACTCCAGCTGTCGTCCAATGACTATGTTGAACATCATGTAGACCGCTTATGGTTGTCAAGCACACGAATCTTGGCTAAGTGAGTAATGAAGATAGTGGGTGATTGTCACGGGTCACCCCCTTCATTATGAATTAACTGAATTAAGTATGAGAGTATATCTTGGAGAAGAAGTAGGCATGAATTGAAAGAAAAATAATAGTACTTGCATTAATTCATGAGGAACAGCAAAGCTCCTCACCTTAATCTATGAGGTGTAGAAACTCCACTGTAGAAAATACATAAGAGAAGAAGGTCTAGGCATGGCCAAATGACCAGCCTCCCCAAAGTGATCAAAAGATCAAAAGATGGTCCAAAGATCCTAATACAATAGTAAAGAGTGCTATTTATACTAAACTAGTAACCTAGATTTATAGAAAATGAGTAGATAGTGCAGAAATCTACTTCCGGGACCCACTTGGTGTGTGTTTGGGCTAAGCTTTGAAGCTTTCACGTGCATAGGCCTTCCTTGGAGTTAAACGCCAGCTTGGGTGCCAGTTTGGGCGTTTAACTCCAGTTCTGGCATTTAACACCAGAAAGGGGTCTCTAGTGGGCATTTGGACGCCAGTTTGGACCATCAAATCTCGGGCAAAGTATGAACTATTAGACATTGCTGGAAAGCCCAATATTCTACTTTCCAACGCAATTGAGAGCACATGAATTGAGCTTCTGTAGCTCTAGAAAATCTACTTCGAGTGCAGGAGGGTCAGAATCCAACAGCATCTGTAGTCCTTTCTCAACCTCTGAATCAGATTTTTGCTCAAGTCCCTCAATTTCAGCCAAAAAATACCTGAAATCATAGAAAACACACAAACTCATAGTAAAGTCTAGAAATGTGATTTTTGTATAAAAACTAATAAAAATATACTAAAAAGTAACTGAAACATACTAAAAACTACCTAAAAACAATGCCAAAAAGCGTATAAATTATCCGCTCATCACTGATCAAGAGATGAATTCAATATTTGATGAATTTCTATCTACAATTGAATACTCCCCCATTGAACATGAAATAGAGACCAAAGAAGAAGATACACAACCTCTCATACTCTTGGTACGCAATGAAGAAGAAATTGAATTGGAAGAAAGCTACCAAGAGAAAGAGGTTGAAGTTGAAAAATCTTGCCAAGAGGTGGAAGTAGTCAAGAAAGAACATAAGGGAGTGAAGTACACATTGTCAAAGCCATTGGAAACACCTCTTCCAAAGTCATTACCATCCAACACAACATTTAAGTTGGAAATTCTCATCGTTAAATCTTACTTCCCACTTGAATATGGTTTGCTTGAGATGGATGGTCAACTTAGAGCTCGTTGTGGCTTTGAGAGTAAAAGGGAGATGGTAAGTGGTTAGAAACATAAGTTTCAGTTCATTGTGGTTGAAAGCTCAAAGTCTAATTGCAAAGGTTGGTGTAAAGCTAGATTTCTTGGGTCTAGGAAGTTATTTGGATGCCTCAGTGAGAATTCGGAATGCTGGCCACCCGGTTGGAACAATGATGATCAACTTAAAGACGGGTGTAGAAATAAGATTTGGGATCCCGGCATACAAGAGGATCAAATTTGGGAGTTCAAAACTTGTGAAGAACTCCATTAAGGCTTGTTGAATTTATGTGGAAATGTTGGAGCTTATTGGAAGTCCAAGCATTGGTGGAAGTTTCAAGATGAGTTCAAGCACAAGCCACCATGACAAGGATCTCACCAAATGTCTAACTTAAGGACTTTAACTAAAAGTGTTAGGTGGGAGAAACCCCACCATGGTAAATTCTTCCTATTTTCTCTTTTGTTTATATTGATAATAAATTGAATTTTTATTTTTAGTTAGTTTTATTTAGTTTAAGTTGTGGTTTAACTTGTTTAATAATATTTGGTACAACTTTGATAGCTTGTTAGTTTCTTAACAAAATTAAAAAAAATTTGATGATGTTGCTCTCTGGTACAAAAACCAAAGAGTTGTGCTGAAACTGTGTGGGTGGGGGTGCTAGGCGCACCACCCACCCCACGCGTATGCCTCGCTGATGCATACGCGTCATTTGAATTTTCGGCCTTCCTCGCATAGGCGTGGACGACGCGCACATGTCATATCTAAATACTACATCTGGTATAAAAACCAGAGAGTTGTGATGGAACTGTGCAAGTTTCATGCGTCTAGCACGCAAAGTAGTCACGCGTCACTGTCTATTTATGGCCACCATGCGTATGCGTGGACGACATGCACGCGTCACCAGTTTATGAACCTATCCACGCGTGTGCGTAGACGACGCTTACGAGTCGCTTCTCTTATCCCATTTATTCTTCTTTCTTTTTCCTTTCTTGCTTTCTTCTTCTCCATCTCTTCACATTTCCACTTCTCATTTTTATCCTCTTTCCTTTCTTTTGTTTATTGCATTTGCATACTTGCATTCATTGCGTTTTAACTTTGTTGTTTGCTCCTCTTTTCTTTTCCATATTTGTTATTTTAACATTGGTGTTGAATTCTATTACTTAACTGTTGAATATTTCTTGCATTGTTTTGGTACTTCGTGACTTGTCTTGTATTATTGGGTGATGATATTTATAGGTCAATGCTTAATCTCTATTGACTCTTGCATCCTTTGTGTATTGATATGAACTTGCATGTCTTTCATGACCCAATCATTCCTATTTGAACTTGATGTTCTCGAGTATTCTTTTCATTTACCGATGCTTTGACTTTACTCTTTAATCAAGTGTTAGTTGATATGCCATTCACTTGTATTATTTTTTCACTTACATGTTGTAGCTACCATGTAGCTGAGAATCCCACTTTTATTTGGCATTAGCTCTACCTATATTTTATTTGCTTTATTTTTGGGCTTAATCTTCTGTCTTTTCTCCCCTTTCAGGCTGGCTGACGATTGGATTTTTGACAGTTTAGAATTTCACTAATGAAATCTCGTTGTAAAGTATAGTTTCTAAACCAAACAATAATCCTTTCATACAAAAAGTTGTTTGTCACTAGTACAAACCCCTAAATTTATAAACCGAAGTATTGAACCTCGGGTCGTTCTCCCTAGGACTTACAATAGAGTGTCTTGTTATTGGTTGTGAGTTATTTTGGGGTTTTGATAAGAGGCATGAAAGTAAATGGCAATGAAAATAAACTAACAACTATAAAAGACTCTTGGTAAGGTATGAGAACTAGAAGTCCTATCCTAGTTATCTTTCTCAATTGTGATGAGAATTATTCATAGCTCCCACTTAGTCAACCTCTAACCATGGAGGAAAGTCAAGTGGATGAATCAATTTGATTCCTCAAGTCCTAATCAACTCCTAAAGGAAAGACTAGCTTTAGAGATATTCAAATCGATTAGCAACTTCTAATTATCAATCAACAAAGGAATTAGATAACTCAAGAGTCACTAATTACTCTACCAAAGCCAAGAGGAACAAAAGCTACACTAAAATCCAACCAAGCATTTCATCAAACACTTGGAAGGCATCAAGGAAAAGCATGGTGAATTGACAACAAGAATAGAATCTAACAACAATTATTGCAAAGAATTAACAACAACATTCAAGGAAATCACAATTATCATGAATTACCTCAAATTGCATTATTGAAAGGAAATAAAGGAACAACAATCTATCCAAGACAAAATGAAGAATTACAATTATTAAAACACATAACTAGAAAGAGGAGGAGAAGAAGATTAAGAATTGATAAAGGAAAATTGAATCAAAGTATGAATTAAACTTAGATCTAAGAAGAGAGATTATCCTAAACCTAATCCTAATTCTAATCCTAGAGAGAAGTGAGAATTTCTTTCTCTAGAAAACTAAACTAAAACTAATCCTAATGAGTGTGTGTGAATGTATTGATGAATGAGTTCTCAATCCCCTTCAATCCTTGGCTCTTATATGCATTTTGGCGCCAAAGTTGGTTGCTGAAACCTTCCAAAATCGCCAGGCACGTGTTGCTTTAGTGAGGTCATGTGCCATCATCGGCGCGTGCGCGCATGGTACGCGTGCGCGTCCTTGGCCTGTTTCGCAATGTGCGCGCGAGCGCCTTGTGCGCGTACGCGTGCTTGGCCGAGATCAACTCTTTGGCTTTTTGTGCTTCTCTCCACTTGCATGCTTCCTCCCTTGCTTCCTTTGATCCATGCCTAGCCTATTTCAATCCTGTAATTACTAGCAAACACATCAAGGCATCTTATGGAATCAAAGAGAAATTAGAATTCATCAAAATAAGGATTGAAAAGCATGTTTTTACACTTAAGCACAAATATAGGAGAGATAACAAAACCATGCTGATTCATAGACTAAATGTGACAAAAGGTTATCAAAATACTCTAAATTCAATACACAACAAACCGTCAAATTGGGGTTTGTCAACCTCCCCACACTTAAACCAAGCATGTCCTCATGCTTAAACCAAGAATGAAATGAGGGATATGACACTTATTCAAAGCAAAGAAACTATGTGCATGCAACTAAATGCAAAATGATTCTACCTACTTGGTTAAGAATAAATCATTCTCCAAGACATACATGCACAAGTAGGGCTTAAGATCATATAATGATTCATGAATCCTACCAATTGAAGTATAAATATGAAGTTCACATAGACTTGCAAGAAGAACGCTCATGAAAGCCGGGAATAAAGGAATTGAGCATCGAACCCTCACCGGGAGTGTTTGCACTCTAGCCGCTCGGTGTTTGGGGTTGATTCTCTCAATTCTCCCCTAATCATGCTTTCCAAAATTTGTTTTTCATCTAACAATCAACAATTATTTCATGCATGCATACAATTATCACGAGGTCTTTTCTTTAGGTTGTAATGGGGCTAGGGTTAAGGTAGGATGCATATTTGGTCAAGTGAGCTTGAAATTTGAATCTTTGATAAGCTTAAACTTCCCACCTAACCTATGACATCCTATACAATTTCAAAGCTAACCTAACTACCCATTTCTCACTTTTTCACATACTCATGCAATTTCTTTTCATTTCACAACACTTATGCATTGATCTTTATTGAGCTTCACTTTGTTTTGGGGCATTTTGTCCCCTTTTTTTATTTCTTTCTTTTTCTTCTTTTTTTCTTTCTTTTTCTATTTTTTTCTTTTTCTTTTCCATATTATTTTTCTTTTTCTTTTGTTTTCTTTTGTTTTTCTCATTTTTTTCTTTCTATATACAAGAGCATCAATGCATAAGGTCTATACATTTGATCAATACATGAGCGTGTACCCAATTCCCAATATTTTCAATAAAAATACAAAACTACCTTTTCATTCACCCAATGTCCCAAGATTCCCACACTTGAATGATACTCACACACACTAGCCTAAGCCAATCAAAGATCCAAATAAGGACATTTATTGTTTTCCGCTTTAAGGCTTGTAATGTGCTAAATTAAAGAACAAGTGGGTTAATCATAGGCTCAAATTGGCTAACAAAGGAATATAAAAGGTTGGCTATTTGGATAAGTGAGCTAATGAAATGATGGCCTCAATCATATAAATGCATGAATACACAAAATAATGGACATAAAGAATCAAACAAATCAAAGATTACATTCATAGAAAGAGAATAATGCACACAAGAAGGAAAATAAGTGGTTATAAGATGTAACCACACCATTAGGCTCAAAACTCACTTGCTTGTGTTCTTAGCTCAAAAACTATGTTCCAAAATACATTCTTTCAAGCAAGTTCAACAGAAAATTTTCAAATTGGTAGGGTGCCCTAAAATAGTTTCTTGGAAAGGAAATTATCATCCTAACCAAGTAGTCTTAATAAGAAAAAAATGGTAAAAATATTTACAAATTCTAACTAACATGCAACCTATCATGCAAATGCAATAACTAACTAACATTGGTGTTGAAAAAGAAAATTGTTACCCATGGAGATCGGTCGAACGACCTCCCCACACTTGAAGATTGCACCGTCCTCGGTGCATGCGAAGAAGAGCAAGGTGGACGGGTTGCTACAATTGATGAGCTCCTTCAAAAGGTTGTGCGGATGACTTGTTTGTTGCCCCATTTAAAAGCTTTTCCTTTCCCCCTTCTAGGTGGCCAACCTAAAAGGAAAAAAAAAGAAAGAAATTTAAGCCTATAACAAAGATATCAAAGCAATTAGAACATAGGCGGGGGCTAATGCCAAATAAGAGTATGAGTCCCTACTACATGTTAGCTAAGCATGTGAGTAAGAAAACAATGTAAGCTAGGGCATATCATTAGGCTCGATGCAAGAGTAAAGTTAAAGCATGAAGAGTGTATTGAGCATCAAGTTCAAATGAGAAGAAGTGGGTCATGAAAGACAATATGAGGTCATATCAATGCACAAAGACACAAGAGTCATATAAGATGAGGCATTGATTTAAAAGTTTCATCACCCAACAATATCAAACAAGTCAAGAGGCACCAAAATAATGCAAGAATTTCTCAACAATTGAGTGTAAGAATCCAACACCATTATTGAAATGACACTTAGAAAAAAAACGGAAAACATGCTATAGAAACAAAATGAAAATGGAAAGAGTAGAAGTATGCGAATGCAGTGAACAAAAGAAAATGGAAGATGAGAAAAAAAACTCTTTTTTTTTTTTTTTTACCGACGCTTGCGCGTTGATGAGCGGATAATTTATACGCTTTTTGGCATTATTTTTAGGTAGTTTTTAGTAAGTTTGAGCTACTTTTAGGGATGTTTTCAATAGTTTTTATGTTAAATTCACATTTCTGGACTTTACTATGAGTTTGTGTGTTTTTCTGTGATTTCAGGTAAATTCTGACTGAAATTGAGGGATTTGAGCAAAACTCTAAAGAAGGCTGACAAAAGGACTGCTGATGCTGTTGGAATCTGACCTCCCTGCACTCGAAATGGATTTTCTGGAGCTACAGAACTCTAATTGGCACGCTCTCAACGGCGTTGGAAAGTAGACATCCTGGGCTTTCCAGCAATATATAATAGTCCATACTTTATTCGAAGAATGACGACGTAACTGGGCGTTGAACGCCAAGTTCATGCTGCTGTCTGGAGTTAAACGCCAGAAAAACGTCATGATCCGGAGTTGAACGCCCAAAACACGTCATAACTCGGAGTTCAACTCCAAGAGAAGCCTCAGCTCGTGGATTGATCAAGCTCAGCCCAAACATACACCAAGTGGGCCCCGGGAGTGGATTTATGCATCAATTACTTACTCATGTAAACCCTAGAAGCTAGTCTAGTATATATAGGACATTTATCTATTGTATTAGACATCTTTTGACCACTTTAAGTCTTTAATCATTCGGTCACTTGATCATGGAGAGGGCTGGCCATTCAGCCATGCCTGAACTTTTTACTTATGTATTTTCAACGGTGGAGTTTTTGCACACCATAGATTAAGGGTGTGGAGCTCTGCTGTACCTCAAGTATTAATGCAATTCTATTTTCTTTTATTCAAATCTCTCTTATTCTTATTCCAAGATATTCATTCGTACCCAAGAACATGATGAATATAATGATGAAGGTGACGATCATTATCATTCTCACTTATGAACGCACGTGATTGACAACCACTTCCGTTCTACATGCAACCGAGCTTGAATGCGTATCTCTTAGATTCCCCAACAGAATCTTCGTGGTATAAGCTAGATAGATGGCGGCATTTATGAGGATCCGGAAAGTCTCACCTTGTCTGTGGTATTCCGAGTAGGATCCTGGGAATCCGGAAAGTCTCACCTTGTCTGTGGTATTCCGAGTAGGATTCCGGTAATGAATGACTGTGACGCGCTTCAAACTTGCAAGTGCTGGGCGTTAATGACAGACACAAAAGAATCAAGGGATTCTATTCCAATAGGCGCAGGAACCAACCAGTGATTAGCCGTGCTGTGACAGAGTGCGTGAGCGTAGTTTTCACTGCGAGGATGGGATGTAGCCATCAACCATGGGTGATGCCTCCAGACGATTAGCCGTGCGAGTGACAGCCGCATAGGATCATTTTCCCGAGAGGATTGAAAGTAGCCACCGCTGATGGTGAACCCCTATACACAGCTTGCCATGGAAAGGAGTAAGAAGGATTGAGTTGAAGCAGGAGAATAGCAGGCGTCCTTGAGCATACGGTATCTCCATTCACTTATCTGAAATTCCCACCAATGAATCTGCATAAGTATCCTATCCCTTTTATTATTTATTTCCTTATTTTTATTTTCGAAACCCATAAACCAATTTAATTTGCCTAACTGAGATTTACAAGGTGACCATAGCTTGCTTCACACCAACAATCTCTGTGGGATCGACCCTTACTCACGTAAGGTTTATTACTTGGACGACCCAGTACACTTGCTGGTTAGTTGAACGGAGTTGTGAATTCAAATAAAGACAATTATTGAATAAATCCATACAAGTACAAAGAATAGTGATCACAATTTCGTCCACCAAGTTTTTGGCGCCGTTGCCGGGGATTGTTCGAGTATGGACAACTGACGGTTCATCTTGTTGCTCAGATTAGGTAATTTTCTTTTCAAAAATCTTTTTTTAAAAAAAAATTTTCTTTTTATTTTTCGTTTTTCCAAACTATGTTTTTCGAAAAAATTAATAAAAATACAAAAAAATTAGAAAATCATAAAAATCAAAAATATTTTGTGTTTCTTGTTTGAATCTTGTGTTAATTTTTAAGTTTGGTGTCAATTGCATGCTTTTAAAATTTTTCTTGCATTTTTTCGAAAATCTCATGCATTCATAGTGTTCTTCATGATCTTCAAGTTGTTCTTGACAAGTCTTCTTGTTTGATCTTGATGATTTTTTGTTTTGTGTCTTTTCTTGTTTTTCATGTGCATCTTTGCATTCATATTTCTCATGCATTAAAGATTTCTAAGTTTGGTGTCTTGCATGTTTTCTTTGCATCAAAAATTTTTCAAAATTATGTTCTTCATGTTCATCATGATCTTCAAAGTGTTCTTGGTGTTCATCTTGACATTCATAGTGTTCTTGCATGCATCTTGTGTTTTGATTCAAAATTTTCATGTTTTGGGTCATTTTTGTGTTTTTCTTTAAAAATTCAAAAATAAAAAAAAATATCTTCTCCTTATCTCCCTCCAAAATTTCGAAATTTTGGATTGACTTGGTCAAAAATTTTCAAAATTAGTTGTTTCTTACAAGTCAAGACAAAATTTCAATTTTAAAAATCTTATTTTTTCAAAATCTTTTTCTTATCTTTATATCAAATTTTCGAAAATTAGCTAACAATTAATGTGATTGGTTCAAAAATTTGAAGTTTGTTACTTTCTTGTTAAGAAAGGTTCAATCTTTAAGTTCTAGAATCTTATCTTGTAGTTTCTTGTTAGTTGAGTCTTTTTAAAAATTAAATCTTTTTCAAAATATCTTTTTATTAAAATTTTTATCTTATCTTTTTATCTTTTATCTTATCTTTTTCAAAAATTTTATCTTTTTCAAAATTTGATTTCAAAATATCTTATCTAACTTCTTATCCTCTTATCTTTTTCAAAAATTTGATTTCAAATCTTTTTCAATCAACTAACTAACTTTTTGTTTGTTTCTTATCTTTTTCAAAACCACCTAACTACTTTTCACTCTCTAATTTTCAAAAATTCTTTTTGTTTTAAATTTTAATTTTAATTATATTATCTCTAATTTTCGAAAATTACTAACCTCTTTTTCAAAAATTATTTTCGAATTTCTCCCTCTCTTTTCTTTTTCTATTTAATTATTTAATCACTAACACTTCTCTTCACCTCTCCTCATCCAAAAATCCGAATCCATCCTTCTTCTTTCTTATACCCCTTTCTTCCTCTACTAACATAAGGGAATCTCTATACTGTGACATAGAGGATTCCTCTTTCTTTTCTTGTTTTCTTCTCTTTCATATGAGCAGGAACAGGGAAAAGGGCACTCTTGTTGAAGTTGATCCAGAACCTGAAAGGACTCTGAAGAGAAAATTAAGAGAAGCTAAATTACAACAATCCAGAAATAACCTTTCAGAAATTTTCGAACAAGAGAAGGACATGGCAGCCGAAAATAATAATAATAATAATGCAAGGAGAATGCTTGGTGACTTCACAAAGCCAACGTCCAAGTTTGATGGAAGAAGCATCTCCATTCCTGCCATTGGAGCCAATAACTTTGAGCTGAAACCTCAGCTAGTTGCTTTAATGCAACAAAACTGCAAGTTTTATGGACTTCCATCTGAAGATCCTTATCAGTTTTTAACTGAGTTCTTGCAGATCTGTGAGACTGTAAAGACAAATGGAGTTGATCCTGAAGTCTACAGACTCATGCTTTTCCCTTTTGCTGTAAGAGACAGAGCTAGAATATGGTTAGATTCACAACCTAAGGATAGCCTGGACTCCTGGGATAAGCTGGTCACTGCTTTCTTAGATAAATTCTTTCCTCCTCAAAAGCTGAGCAAGCTGAGAGTGGATGTTCAAACCTTCAAACAAAAAGATGGTGAATCCCTCTATGAAGCTTGGGAAAGATACAAGCAGCTGACCAAAAGATGTCCATCTGACATGTTTTCAGAATGGACCCTATTAGATATATTCTATTATGGTTTCTCTGAATTTTCGAAGATGTCACTGGACCATTCTGCAGGTGGATCTATTCACCTGAAGAAAACGCCTGAAGAGGCTCAAGAACTCATCGACATGGTTGCAAACAACCAGTTCATGTACACCTCTGAGAGGAACTCCGTGAATAATGGGATACCTCAGAAGAAAGGAGTTCTTGAAATTGAAGCTCTGAATGCCATATTGGCTCAGAACAAAGTGTTGACTCAACAGGTCAACATGATCTCTCAAAATCTAAATGGATTGCAACATGCATCCAACAGTACTAGAAAGGCAGCTTCTGAAGAAGCTTATGATCCTGAGAACCCTGCCATGGCAGAGGTTAATTACATGGGTGAACCATATGGAAACACCTATAACTCATCATGGAGAAATCATCCAAATTTCTCCTGGAAGGATCAACAGAAGCCTCAACAAGGCTTTAACAATGGTGGACGCAATAGGCTGAGCAATAGTAAGCCATATCCATCATCTTCTCAGCAACAGACAGAGAATTCAGAACAAAACACTTCTAATTTAACCAATATTGTCTCTGATCTGTCAAAGGCCACTTTCAGTTTCATGAATGAAACAAGATCCTCCATTAGAAATTTGGAGGCACAAGTGGGCCAGCTGAGTAAGAAAGTTATTGAAACTCCTCCCAGTATTCTCCCAAGCAATACAGAAGAGAATCCAAAAGGAGAGTGCAAGGCCATTGATTTAATCAAAGTGGCCGAATGCACTAGGGAGGAGGAGGACGAAAATCCTAGTGAGGAAGACCTCCTGGAACGTCCTTCAAGCAAGAAGGAGTTTGCTATTAAGGATCCAAAGGAATCTGAGGCTCATACAGAGACCATAGAGATTCCATTAAATCCCCTTCTGCCATTCATGAGCTCTGAAGATTATTCTTCCTCTGAAGAGGATGAAGATGTGACTGGAGAGCAAGTTGCTTAATATTTAGGAGCTATCATGAAGCTGAATGCCAAGTTGTTTGGTAATGAGACTTGGGAAAGTGAACCTCCCTTGCTCATTAGTGAACTAGATACTTGGATTCAGAAAACTCTACCTCAAAAGAAACAAGATCCTGGCAAGTTCTTAATACCTTGTACCATTGGCACCATGAGTTTTGAAAAAGCTCTATGTGATCTGGGGTCAGGGATAAATCTTATGCCACTCTCTGTAATGGAGAAGCTAGGGATCATTGAGGTACAACCTGCCTTGTTCTCATTACAATTGGCAGACAAGTCATTGAGACAAGCTTATGGAATAGTGGAGGACGTGTTAGTAAAGGTTGAAGGCCTTTACATCCCTGCTGATTTCATAATCTTAGACACTAAGAAGAAAGAGGATGATTGCATCATCCTTGGAAGACCTTTCCTAGCCACAGCAGAAGCTGTGGTAGATGTCAACAGAGGTGAATTAGTCCTTCAATTGAATGGGGACTACCTTGTGTTTAAGGCACATGGCCATCCCTCTGTGACAAAAGAGAGTAAGCATGAAGAGCTTCTCTCAGTTCAGAGTCAAGAAGAGCCCCCACAGTCAAACTCTAAGTTTGGTGTTGTGAGGCCACAACCAAACTCTAAGTTTGGTGTTAAGACCCCATATCCAAACTCTAAGTTTGGTGTTGGCAACTATACAACATTGACCTGACCACCTTGTGGCTCCATGAGAGCCACTGTCAAGCTATTGACATTAAAGAAGCGCTTGTTGGGAGGCAACCCAAGTTTATTTATCTAATTTTTATTATATTGTTATTTTGTGTTTTATTAGGTACATGATCATGAGGAGTCACGAAAAAATCAAAAAAATTAAAAACAGAGTCAAAAACAGAAGAAAAACATTTTTCACCCTGGAGGTAGCGCAGACTGGCGTTCAACGCCAGTAAGATGCATCTGGATGGCGTTCAACGCCAGAACAGAGCACCATTCTGGCGCTGAACGCCAGAAACAAGCAACATCCTGGCGCTGAACGCCAGGAATGTGCCTAGAGGAGACAAGCTGGCGTTGAATGCCAGCAACAAGCATGAAACTGGCGTTCAACGCCAGAAACATGCATTACATGGGCGTTGAACGCCCAGAACGTGCACCAATGGGCGTTTGAACGCCAGAAGGATGCACGAAGGCATTTTACATGCCTATATGGTGAAGGAATGGTATTTCTTTTCACCTCAGGATCTGTGGACCCCACAGGATCACCCAAGGATCTGTGGACCCCACAGGATCACCCCAGGATCTGTGGACCCCACAGGATCCCCACCTACCATATTCCCACCTTTTCTTTTAATCCTAATCACACTCTCCTAATCCTAATCTCATTTCACTCTTTCCCATATCACACTTCCCAAAAATCTTCACCAATCACCTCAATTCCTCTTCCCAATTACCCCATTCACCATTCACATCAACCCACTCTTCCCCATAAACCCCACCTACCTTCATAAAATTCAAATTCAATTTCCCACCCATTCCCACCCAAAATGGCCGAACACCCACCCTCCCTCTCCCTATAAATTCCCTTCCATTCTACTTCATTTCCACACAACACAACCCTTCCTTCTCCCACATAGCCGAACCTACTTCTTTCCCTTTCTACCATCTTCTCTTCTTCTTCTTCTACTCTTCTTTTCTTTTCTTGCTCGAGGGCGAGCAATATTTTAAGCTTGGTGTGGTAAAAGCATAAGCTTTTTGTTTTTCCATTACCATCAATGGCACCAAAGGCCGGAGTATCCTCTAGAAAAGGGAAAGGGAAGACAAAAGCTTCCACCTCCGAGTCATGGGAGAAGGAAAGATTCATCTCCAAGAGCCATCAAGACCACTTCTATGATGTTGTGGCAAAGAAGAAGGTGATCCCCGAGGTCCCTTTCAAGCTCAAAAAGAATGAGTATCCGGAAATCCGACATGAAATCCAAAGAAGAGATTGGGAAGTCCTAACCAACCCCATGCAACAAGTCGGAATATTAATGGTTCAAGAGTTCTATGCCAATACATGGATCACTAGAAACCATGATCAAAGTATGAACCCGAATCCAAAGAACTATCTCACAATGGTTCGGAGGAAATACTTAGATTTTAGTCCGGAAAATGTGAGGTTGGCGTTTCACTTGCCTATGATGCAAGGAGATGAACGCCCCTACACTAGAAGGGTCAACTTTAACCAAAGGTTGGACCAAGTCCTAATGGACATATGTGTGGAAGGAGCCCAATGGAGAATAGACTCCAAAGGCAAGCCAGTTCAACTAAGAAGACTGGATCTCAAGCCTGTGGCTAGAGGATGGTTGGAGTTCATTCAACGCTCCATCATTCCTACTAGCAACCGATCTGAAGTTACTGTGGATCGGGCCATCATGATCCATAGCATCATGATTGGAGAGGAAGTAGAGGTTCATGAGGTCATCTCCAATGAACTCTACAAAATAGCTGACAAGTCCTCACCCATGGCACGGCTAGCCTTCCCTCACCTTATATGCCATCTATGCTACTCAGCTGGAGTTATCATAGAAGGAGATGTCTCCATTGAAGAAGACAAGCCCATCACCAAGAAAAGGATGGAGCAAGCAAGAGAAGCTCCTCACGGCCCTCAAGAAATGCATGAGGAAGCTCACCATCAACAAATTCCTGAGATGCCTCAAGGAATGCACTTTCCTCCCAACAACTATTGGGAGCAACTCAACACCTCCTTAGAAGATTTGAGCCATAATGTTGAACAATTAAGGGTGGAACATCATGAGCACTCCATCATTCTCCAAGAAATAAGAGAAGATCAAAGAGCAATGAAGGAGGAGCAACAAAGGCAAGGATGGGACATAGAAGAGCTTAAGGACATTGTTGGACCTTCAAGAAGAAGACGCCACTAAAGGTGGATTCATTCCTTGTTCTTTATTTCTTTCTGTTTTCGGTTTTTAAATGTTGTGTTTATCTATGTTTTGTGTCTTTATTTCATGATCATTAGTATGTAACCATGCCTTAAAGCTATGAATAAAACCCATTAATCCTTCACCTCTCTTAAACGAAAAATGTTTTAATTCAAAAGAACAAGAAGTACATGAATTTCGAATTTATCCTTGAATTTAATTTAATTATATTGATGTGGTGGCAATACTTTTTGTTTTCTGAATGAATGCTTGAACAGTGCATATTTTTGATCTTGTTGTTTATGAGTGTTAAAATTGTTGGCTCTTGAAAGAATGATGAACAAAGAGAAATGTTATTGATGATCTGAAAAAAATCATGAAATTGATTCTTGAAGCAAGAAAAAGCAGTGAAAAAGGAAATTGGCGAAAAAAAAAAGAAGAAAAAAAATAGAAAGAAAAAGAAGGAGCAGTAGAAAAAGCCAATAGCCCTTAAAACCAAAAGGCAAGGGTAAAAAGGATCCAAGGCATTGAGCATCAATGGATAGGAGGGCCCAAGGAAATTAAATCCAGGCCTAAGCGGCTAAATCAAGCTGTCCCTAACCATGTGCTTGTGTCATGAAGGTCCAAGTGAAAAGCTTGAGACTGAGTGGTTAAAGTCGTGATCCAAAGCAAAAGAGTGTGCTTAAGAGCTATGGACACCACTAACTGGGGACTCTAGCAAAGCTGAGTCACAATCTGAAAAGGTTCACCCAGTTATGTGTCTGTGGCATTTGTGTATCCGGTGGTAATACTGGAAAACAAAGTGCTTAGGGCCACGGCCAAGACTTATAAGTAGCTGTGTTCAAGAATCAACATGCTTAACTAGGAAAGTCAATAACACTATCCGAAATTCTAAGTTCCTAGAGAAGCCAATCACTCTAAACTTCAAAGGAAAAAGTGAGATGCCAAAACTGTTCAGAAGCAAAAAGCTACAAGTCCCGCTTATCTAATTAAATTAATATTCATTGATATTCTGAAATTTATAGTATATTCTCTTCTTTTATCCTATTTGATTTTCAGTTGCTTGGGGACAAGCAACAATTTAAGTTTGGTGTTGTGATGAGCGGATAATTTATACGCTTTTTGGCATTATTTTTAGGTAGTTTTTAGTAAGTTTGAGCTACTTTTAGGGATGTTTTCAATAGTTTTTATGTTAAATTCACATTTCTGGACTTTACTATGAGTTTGTGTGTTTTTCTGTGATTTCAGGTAAATTCTGACTGAAATTGAGGGATTTGAGCAAAACTCTAAAGAATGCTGACAAAAGGACTGCTGAAGCTGTTGGAATCTGACCTCCCTGCACTCGAAATGGATTTTCTGGAGCTACAGAACTCCAATTGGTACGCTCTCAACGGCGTTGGAACGAATACATCTAGGGCTTTCCAGCAATATATAATAGTCCATACTTTATTCGAAGAATGACGACGTAACTGGGCGTTGAACGCCAAGTTCATGCTGCTGTCTGGAGTTAAACGCCAGAAAAACGTCATGATCCGGAGTTGAACGCCCAAAACACGTCATAACTCGGAGTTCAACTCCAAGAGAGGCCTCAGCTCGTGGATTGATCAAGCTCAGCCCAAACATACACCAAGTGGGCCCCGGGAGTGGATTTATGCATCAATTACTTACTCATGTAAACCCTAGAAGCTAGTCTAGTATATATAGGACATTTATCTATTGTATTAGACATCTTTTGACCACTTTAAGTCTTTAATCATTCGGTCACTTGATCATGGAGAGGGCTGGCCATTCGGCCATGCCTGAACCTTTTACTTATGTATTTTCAACGGTGGAGTTTCTGCACACCATAGATTAAGGGTGTGGAGCTCTGCTGTACCTCAAGTATTAATGCAATTCTATTTTCTTTTATTCAAATATCTCTTATTCTTATTCCAAGATATTCATTCGTACCCAAGAACATGATGAATATAATGATGAAAGTGATGATCATTATCATTCTCACTTATGAACGCACGTGATTGACAACCACTTCCGTTCTACATGCAACCGAGCTTGAATGCGTATCTCTTAGATTCCCCAACAGAATCTTCATGGTATAAGCTAGATAGATGGCGGCATTTATGAGGATCCGGAAAGTCTCACCTTGTCTGTGGTATTCCGAGTAGGATCCTGGGAATCCGGAAAGTCTCACCTTGTCTGTGGTATTCCGAGTAGGATTCCGGTAATGAATGACTGTGACGCGCTTCAAACTTGCAAGTGCTGGGCGTTAATGACAGACGCAAAAGAATCAAGGGATTCTATTCCAGTAGGCGCAGGAACCAACCAGTGATTAGCCGTGCTGTGACAGAGTGCGTGAGCGTAGTTTTCACTGCGAGGATGGGATGTAGCCATCAACCATGGGTGATGCCTCCAGACGATTAGCCGTGCGAGTGACAGCCGCATATGATCATTTTCCCGAGAGGATTGAAAGTATCCACCGCTGATGGTGAACCCCTATACACAGCTTGCCATGGAAAGGAGTAAGAAGGATTGAGTTGAAGCAGGAGAATAGCAGGCGTCCTTGAGCATACAGTATCTCCATTCGCTTATCTGAAATTCCCACCAATGAATCTGCATAAGTATCCTATCCCTTTTATTATTTATTTCCTTATTTTTATTTTCGAAACCCATAAACCAATTTAATCTGCCTAACTGAGATTTACAAGGTGACCATAGCTTGCTTCACACCAACAATCTCTGTGGGATCGACCCTTACTCACGTAAGGTTTATTACTTGGACGACCCAGTACACTTGCTGGTTAGTTAAACGGAGTTGCGAATTCAAATAAAGACAATTATTGAATAAATCCATACAAGTACAAAGAATAGTGATCACAATTTCGTCCACCACGCGTCATGCATGCTTACGCGTCGATGGGTATATTGGTCGAAGGATGCGTACGCGCCAGGTGCGCGCACGCGTGCGTCGAGTTAGGCCGGAGGCATAGTGTCGGCCCAAGTCTGGCACAACTCTCGGGTAAAGTACCGGGGGTGCAGATTGTGCAATCGACGCGCGCGCGCACAGTGTGCGTGCGCGTGCATTGCGAATTTTAGATGATGTGCGCGTACGCGCCAGGTGCGCGCACGCGTGCATAGACTTGTGCCCTAGGCCCAATGTTCGCACAGTGCAGGCCTAACTCTCGGGTTTTTTGGCTGGAGGTGAAATTTTGCATCCACGCGTACGCGTACAGTGCGCGTCCGCATGGATGGTCGAAAATGCTCAGGTGTGCGTCCGCGTCATGTGCGCGAACGCGTGGATGGTGTTCTATTTTTCAAATTTTTTTTCTTCAAGTTCTTGCACCAATCCAAGCATTTCAATCCTCCAACCAGCTACCAAAACACCCTAAAACCTTATTTATCATACTATACTAAAACAATAAAAACAAGAAATTAAACTAATTCTACCAATATTTACAGAAGATAAAAATGAAAATGAGAATCTACCTACAATGGCAACTCAATTCACTTATTAACAAAACAAAAAGAGTATGGAAAGAGTTTACCATGGTGGGGTGTCTCCCACCTAGCACTTTTATTTATTGTCCTAAAGTTGGACTTATGGGGAGCTTCTCTCAAGGTGGCTTGTGCTTGTACTCATCTTGGAACTTCCACCAATGCTTGGACTTCCAATAAGCTCCATCATTCAAGATTAATCTCTCCAAGCTTTGATGGAGTTCTTCACAAACCATGGGTTCCCAATGTTGATCCTCATGTGTTCCCGGATCCCATATTTTGTCTTCACACCCATCTTGAAGTTGATCATCATTATTAGTCCATCTGGGTGGTGAGTAAGGTGAATTCTCTATATAGTGGCCAACAATCCTCCTAGACCCATCTAATTGAGCATTACTCCAACCTTTATATCTCATGTTTGATGCATCAACCATAATGAGCCTTGATTTGCAACGCCAACCACGAAACATCTTTCGCTTACGCTTCATCCCACAAAGCATCCTAAGTTGACCATCCGTATCAAGCAAGCCATACTCAAGTGGGACAATAAAGCTAATAGAAATGAATTTTACCCACTCAAGTGAAGGTGTAGATGGCAACTTAGGCAAAGATGATTCCAAGGTTCTTGACAAAGCATATTCCACCCCCATCCTCCTTTTTCTAAGGATCTCCACCTCTTCACAAGATTTCTCTAATTCAATCCTTTGTTCATCAATACTATCTAAGCCTTTTCCCTTAATCAAACTATAATTGGGAGGGTGAAAGAAGTTTACCTCCACAACATTTTCAAATGCACCGGGAGAAGGTTCTTCAAGTTCAAAGGATTCTCCACCACTAGGACTTGATGCTCGCTCTTCATTGCCATGGGAACTCAATTCTTGCTCTATCCCATCCAAGTCTTCATATGGAATATACCTTGGAAGGTGTGCACTTTCCTCCCTAGCATCAATTTCAATCATCTTGGAGGGATTTTCTTCAACTCTATGTTCCCATGGAGGCTCCGCATCTCCTAAGTCTTCTACCACTTCTTCCTTGTCTTCAACAATTAAAGCTTCTTCCAATTGTTCCAATACAAAGCAACTTCCTTCATTTCCCACCGAAATTTCCAATCTCTCCTTCATGCTATGTTCTTCATTTAATTCTCCACATGTAGCCATGGGAGTTTCTTGAGTGTTCAAGCATTGGGATGCTAATTGATTTGTTACCGCATCCAAGGCGGCCATGAAATTTTGCACATCCCTTTTCATCTCTTCTTGCCCTTGAACAAGAACACCAAGGGTTTCATCCAATAGAGGTTGGGGTGGGTGGAAGGGTTCCTCATTTTGGGGGAAGGGTTCATAGTAGGAAGATGGTTCTTCTTGGTAGAGTTGTGGTGGTTCAATATTCTCCACTCTTTCCACTTGTTGCACAACACACTCCATGGTTGCTTGAAATTGATCCAATGCTTCCTTGAGACGATCCCTTGACTCTTGTTTCTCTTGGATATCATGAGTAGGACCATAAGGCTCTTGGATTGAAAGACATGAATATTCTTCCATGGGGGGTTGTGGTGAAAGGTAGAATTCATCTTGTGGTTGAAAATTTTCATATATTGGGGGTGGTTCATCTTGGTAATAGTATGGAGGGGGTAGCTCTTGAAAATGTTGATGTTGGAATGGTGGTGGCTCTATGTGTGGTTCATATTGCTCATATGGTTGTTGGTAGGATGGATATGGATTAGGGTCATATGAAGGTGGTTGGTGAAAAGGGGCTTGTGAGTATGGTTGAGAATTATGTTGAGGGTATGGATCATAGGCATATGGTGGTGGTTCTTGAAAGTCACAAGTAGATTCACCATAGCCATTGGATTGATATGCATCAAAGAATGGCTCTTCTTCATAGTGCATTGGTGGAGGTTGTTGCCAAGAGGATTGATCATATGCATATGGCTCCTCCCACCTTTGATTGTCCCATCTTTGATACATTTCTTCATTGTAATCTCCACTTCCTACAACATAGTTGTAATCACACTCATAGCCAAAATGAGAATTCATGATAGCAAGAGAAAAATGAAAACACAATCAAATAAGAAGCAAGAAAATTAAATCCTAAAACTAGCAAGAGCTAACAAAAGCAAACATATTCACACTATTCACATATATACAATAACCAATAACATAACACCATTGCAATTCCCCGGCAACGGCGCCATTTTGACGATTGGATTTTTGACGGTTTAGAATTTCACTAATGAAATCTCGTTGTAAATTATAGTTTCTAAACCAAACAATAATCCTTTCATACAAAAAGTTGTTTGTCACTAGTACAAACCCCTAAATTTATAAACCGAAGTATTGAACATCGGGTCGTTCTCCCTAGGACTTACAATAGAGTGTCTTGTTATTGGTTGTGAGTTATTTTGGGGTTTTGATAAGAGGCATGAAAGTAAATGGCAATGAAAATAAACTAACAACTATAAAAGACTCTTGGTAAGGTATGAGAACTAGAAGTCCTATCCTAGTTATCTTTCTCAATTGTGATGAGAATTATTCATAGCTCCCACTTAGTTAACCTCTAACCATGGAGGAAGGTCAAGTGGATGAATCAATTTGATTCCTCAAGTCCTAATCAACTCCTAAAGGAAAGACTAGCTTTAGAGATATTCAAATCGATTATCAACTTCTAATTATCAATCAACAAAGGAATTAGATAACTCAAGAGTCACTAATTACTCTACCAAAGCCAAGAGGAACAAAAGCTACACTAAAATCCAACCAAGCATTTCATCAAACACTTGGAAGGCATCAAGGAAAAGCATGGTGAATTGACAACAAGAATAGAATCTAACAACAATTATTGCAAAGAATTAACAACAACATTCAAGGAAATCACAATTATCATGAATTACCTCAAATTGCATTATTGAAAGGAAATAAAGGAACAACAATCTATCCAAGACAAAATGAAGAATTACAATTATTAAAACACATAACTAGAAAGAGGAGGAGAAGAAGATTAAGAATTGATAAAGGAAAATTGAATCAAAGTATGAATTAAACCTAGATCTAAGAAGAGAGATTATCCTAAACCTAATCCTAATTCTAATCCTAGAGAGAAGTGAGAATTTCTCTCTCTAGAAAACTAAACTAAAACTAATCCTAATGAGTGTGTGTGAATGTATTGATGAATGAGTTCTCAATCCCCTTCAATCCTTGGCTCTTATATGCATTTTGGCGCCAAAGTTGGTTGCTGAAACCTTCCAAAATCGCCAGGCACGTGTTGCTTTAGTGAGGTCATGTGCCATCATCGGCGCGTGCGCGCATGGTACGCGTGCGCGTCCTTGGCCTGTTTCGCAATGTGCGCGCGAGCGCCTTGTGCGCGTACGCGTGCTTGGCCGAGATCAACTCTTTGGCTTTTTGTGCTTCTCTCCACTTGCATGCTTCCTCCCTTGCTTCCTTTGATCCATGCCTAGCCTATTTCAATCCTGTAATTACTAGTAAACACATCAAGGCATCTTATGGAATCAAAGAGAAATTAGAATTCATCAAAATAAGGATTGAAAAGCATGTTTTTACACTTAAGCACAAATATAGGAGAGATAACAAAACCATGCTGATTCATAGACTAAATGTGACAAAAGGTTATCAAAATACTCTAAATTCAATACACAACAAACCGTCAAATTGGGGTTTGTCACTGGCCACCAAGAAGGAAAAGGAAAAGCTTCTAAATGGGGCAGACAAACAAGTTCTTCCGAATAATCTTCTGAAGGAGCTCATCAGTTGTAGCAACCTACACTAATCCACTATGCTCATATTTGCATGCACCGAGGACGGTACAATCTTTAAGTATGGGGAGGTCGAGGACGAACTTCCGTGGGTAACTACTTCCTTTTCCAACACCAATTCTTAATTTTCTTTGTTAGTTAGTTGTTGCATTATCATAGATTGCATGTTAGTTAGAATTTGTGCATATTTTACCACTACTTGGTTGAAGTGATGATTTCCTTTCCAAGAAACTATTTTATGGTATTTCACTAATTTGAATAAAATTTTTTGTGTTGAACTTTCTTGAAGAATTTTATTTTAGAACATGGTTTTAGTGCTAGAGCACACAAGCCTAGTGAGATTTTGATCCTACTGATTGGTTGCATCTTATCGACCAATATTTTGTTTCGGCGTGTGTTGTTCTCTCTAAGATTGTGATCTTTGTCTTGCTTGATTCTATATTTCCATTGTTTGATGAATGAATGCATTTATATGATTGAGACCGTTGTTTCACTAAGCTCACATACCCATACAGCCTTACCCTTTTCATCATCCTTTGCAAACCAATGTTGAGTCTATTTTACCCCATTTGTTCTTTATTTTAGCACATCATTACCTCTAAGCGAAAAACAAGGAATGTCCCTAATTTGAAACCTTGGTTAGTGTAACAACCTAATTTTCAGTATGTCTAGATCATACCAGAAACTGAGAGCTACTAACTTGTCTTCCTAATTATTATCTATTATTTATTATATGAGCCTGAATCGTCGTTAAGAGCATAGTTATTTTGCGAGGTACTTTCTTTTTAAAAAAAACGTTTGGGTTAATAAAGAGAATCATTTATAATCAATTCACAAAGAATAGAAGATAAAACAGTTATAAAAATCACACTTATATACACATAAACATTTTAAGCAGTTAACAACATTCAGTTATCCAACCTTTATTGGAACATAGATCTCGATTAGAACACCCCTACAAATAGCTAGGTAATAACTATATATATACATACATACATACATACATACATACATACATACATACAACATCCCAGGCTCTGACCTGTTCAAGAAGTCCTTAAGCTGGCACCCAGGCTAGCCTAGACTCTATACTCACCTAGTCTCTCTAAATTACTAAAGCGAGGGAAAGTACGTTCTAAGTCTTCAAAACTCAAGTCAGGTGGAACGTCATCAAAAGGGGTAACATCATCTACTACTCCTCTGTACGATCAGACATTGCCATATGATGTCTCTCTGGTACCTCATCAAGTAGCCATATAACAAGAGTCTTGTACACAAAATTTAGGTTAAAGTTCACGTATAAATAGGGTGCAGACGTTGGCTGGTCTCACAATATATACATATAAACAGAGAACAAGATTCACCTTAGACTCAGAAGACTACCTAGAGCAGAATCCTTTTTGTGAACGGTTGTCAGTAAACTACGAAAGGGTACTCATGCTTCCATCTGAAGGGAGAAGGGAGAGAGAAGCGGTAAGAACTGGGGAGTTCTTAGTAGGGCTGGGGTTATTAGTTAAGTTAATTAATTCGGTATTATTTAGCAGACAAATAACAGAATATAGAGAAGTAGTAATTAGAAGAAACAGATAAATAAATAAAATAGAGAAAATAGAAAGCAAAACATAAACAAAAGAATAAAATAAAATAAAACACAGACATAGAGAATAGAATACAAATAAACAAAGCATACATTCATTCAACCATCAAAACAGAAGAAATGCACAACCAAGTATGATGCATGTCTGTCTGATGAATGGATTTTTATGGTAAAGAAATACACAAATAAATTCTCGTTGCAAGTATAGTTTCTAAACCAACAAAGAATCCTTTCATACAAAAATTTGTTTGTCACAAGTACAAACAAATTCTATCCTTGTTAGATTTCCCAACATCAATAATAATAGGTTGTTGTTTCTACTTAGTTAACCCTCAACGAATAAAGGAGAGTCAAGTAGTTGAGCTAACTCCGGTTCACAGGTCCTAATCCTCTCCCTTGGGAAGGATTAGCGTTAGTGATTAGAGAGCCAGCCAATAACTCCCAATTACAATTTAACTCTTGAGTCTCCCAACTCAAGGGTCTCCTAATATTAATCAACTCCAAAGCCAAGTTGGAAGCCTACTCCATTGACATGGATGCCAATTTCACATACATGTAAAGGGAGTAGAAAGAAGACATCATAATTTTGGAATTGAGTTGAGATAATCAAGCAAATAAAGAAATTAAATAGAAAAATACTATTTGCATTAATAAATTGACAAGATAAGAAGATAAACTAAAGTAATAAAATAAATAAAGTAGAAGAAAAACTAAATTAAAGAAACATTGAACCTGGAATTGAGAAGAAATAAACCTAAAACTAAGAGAAATCTTAAAACCTAGAGAGATGAGAGAGCATCTCTCTCCAGAAACTACATCTAAAACCTAAATTGTGAATTATGAGAAGTGTCCACTTCATTCCTCCACTCTGCAGCCTCTAATTAGTATTTTTGGGCTTGAAACTAGGCCAAAAATAGCCCAAAAATTGGCCCCAGCGATTTCTGATACGTACTGTCTGCCGTACTATCCACGCGTACGCGTGATGCACACGTGCGCATCTCTAAAAGCCTAGCAACTATTACAAATTTTATATCATTTTAAAGCCCCAAATGTTAGCTTTCCAACGCAACTGAAACTGTCTCATTTGAACCTTTATAGCTCAAGTTATGACCGATTGAGTACAAAGAGGTCAAGGTTGACAGCTCAGCAATTCCTTCAATTTCTTGTATTCCTTCCACTTTTGCACGCTTCATTTCCATCCTTTAAGCCATTCCTGCCCTATGAACCCTGAAATCACTTATCATACATATCAAGGCATTGAATGGTAATAGGAGAGGACTAAAATTAGCAAATTTAAGGCCAAAGAAGAATGTTTTCAATTATAGCACAAAATCAGGAAGAAAAATGTAAAACATGCGATTTTTATGAATAAGTGTGAGAATAATGGATAAAATCCACTTAATTAAGCACAAGATAAACTGTAAAATAGTGGTTTATCAATCTCTCCACATTTAAACATTAGCATGTCCTCATGCTAAGCTCAAGAGAAGCTATAAGAGAGTGAAGAGGAATGGTAGAATTTATGAAATGCTACCTGTCTATATGAATGCAACTAAATGCAAAATGCTTTTACCTACTTAGTTAAAAGTAGATAAACCTTTCAAGAACAAGTGTCAACTGGATTTCACTAATTCAAACCATAAAAATGAAGTACAAATAGACTTGCAGAAAGCCGGGAACAAAGAATCGAGCATCGAACCCTCACCGGAAGTGTATAAACTCTAATCACTCATGTGTTTAAGGTTCAATTCTCTTAATTCTCTACTAATCTTGCTTTCTAAGGCTTGCTTTTCATCTAACAATCAACAAAAATCTAATGCACAAATACACAAATCAAGAGGTCTTTTGAGGGTTGTAATGGGATTAGGATCAAGGTAGGATTGTATTTGGTCAAGTGGACTAAAATCTGAATCCTTAATTAACCTAAACTTCCCACCTAACTTAGGACAATCCATGTAATTAAAATGCAAAATCTAACCACCCATTAAATATGTTTTCCACATATTCATGCATCCAAATTTGAGTACAACTCATATGCATTGCTATCATTTACTTTGGAGCATTTTATCCCCTTTTTATTGTTTGCTTTTTTTCTTTTCTTTTTTTCTCTTCTTTTTCTTCTATTTTTCTTTTGTCTTTCTCAATGCACATGATTAAGGTATTGAGTGCAAGAATATATGCTCAATATTTTTTTTTCACATTTTCACAAAAAAAGTCTAACATACTCAATTTTCAAACCAAACATTTCCATAACCACTTTCCCCACACTTAATTCATGAGCACTCTCACTAGTCTAAGCTAACCAAGGATTCAAATTAAGGACATTATTATTTTCCATTTAGAGTTAGTGATGAGCTAAAGTAAATAACAAAGGGGTAAAATAGGTTCAACATTAGTTTGCAAAGGATAATGAAAGGGTAAGGCCATATGGGTATGTAAGCTCAATGAAACAAAGGCCTCAATCATATAAGTACATGCATACATCAAACAATGGAAATATAGAATTAACCAAGACAAAGATCACAATTTTAGGGAGAACAACACACATCAAAATAAAATATTAGTTGATAAAATGCAACCAATCAATTAGGCTCAAAATCTCATTGGTTTTGTGTGTTCGAGCTCTAAAACCATGTTCCAAATAAAAATCTTCAAACAAGTTTAACAAAAATTTTAATTCAAATTAGTGAAATACTATAAAAAGTTTCTTGAAAAAGAAAATATTACTTCAACCAAGTAGTACATACATGCAAGCAATTAACTACACATGCAATCTACTATGCAATGCAATAACTCAATAACAACAAAAACTAAACATTGGTGTTGAAAAGAGAGTAACTAACCCACGGAGATCGGTATCGACCTCCCCACACTTAAAGATTGCACCATCCTCGGTGCATGCTAAGATGTGCAAGTGGACGGGGGTTGTGAGCTACAACTACTGCTCTTTCTTGAATGGATTGTGTAGATGGACTTGTTGTTCGCCGCCATTTAAAAGCGTTCCGTTCCCCTCCTTGGTGGCCATCCTGAAAGAAGAGGAAAAGGAAGAAAAATAACCCGCAAACAAAAATAGGAAAAGAAATGAAACATAGATGGGCTAATGCCAAATAATAAGGATCTCAACTACATGGTAGCTACAACACGTAAGTGAGAAAATAATAGAAGCACAGGACATGTCAACTAAATAGGAAATAAGTCGAGAAGCACCCAAAATAATGCAAGAGATATGCAACAGTTGAGTAAGAAAATTTTAACACCAGTGATAAAATAGAAAATTAGAAAAGGGGATAAAAATATGAATAAAATTAAAATGCAATGAAGGAAAGTATGCAAATGAAGTATGTAAAAGAAAATTAAAGATAATAAAGATGAGAAGGGAGGAGAAGAAAGAATTAGGATTGAGAGGGAATTAGGATTTGGGAGGAGGGAATAAGGGAAACTTGGCGGCGTGCCGGCTTAGTGATGCGGCGCAGGCGATGCGCATGCGTACCCCACGCGGACGCGTGGGTCGCGCAAAAGTGAGGGTGACGCATAAGCGTCTGGCACGCGTACGCGTGCCCATGGGCATGCCAGTCGTGCGAAGCCCGCCGCACGCACACACAACTCTCTGTTCGCATAGAATAGGAATCAAAATTTGCATACGACGTGTGCGAGTCAGGCACGCGCACGCGTGGGTGGTCTGAGAACGAGAGGGACGCGTATGCGTCAGGGACACGTACGCATGAGTGGAATTGTACCTCTCACATGATGCCAGCGCCAGGCCATCACAACTTTCTGTTCAAAACATATTTACGCCGATTCCCTGATGGACGCGTGCGCGTGCTAGGCGCGGACGCATGCGCGTGCTAGGCACCTACGCGTGGGTTACCAAAATCACAAGTGACGCGCACGCGTGAGATACGTGTACGCTTGAACTTGATTATGTGCAAGGCATGGTTCCTATGCCACTCCCACGTAACTCTCTGTTCAATACCTAAAATTTTTGTATTCACAGCTGACGCGTATGCGTCCTAGATGCTTGCGCGTCGAATGCTTTTTTTATGCAGAATGCAGGTGATGATGCAGAATGTATGAATGAACACGGAGAAAAATAAAATAAAATAAAACTAAGAATAAAAAGAAACGACCGTACCATGGTGGGTTATCTCCCACCTAGCACTTTTAGTTAATGTCCTTAAGTTGGACATTTGGTGAGCTCCTTGTCATGGTGGCTTATGCTTGAACTCATCCAGGAATCCCCACTAATGTTTGCAATTCCAATAGCCTCTAGGATCGCAAACTAGGCACATAAAGCCTTCAAGAAAGTTAAAGCAAGTGACAAGTCCCCAAGAGTGTTGATTGTTGGAATGAATTCAGGGGTCCCAAGCCTTGCTTTTGCACCCGTCTTCTTGTTGATCATTATTATTCCAACCGGGTGGCAAGCAATCTGAATTCTCACTAAGGCATCCAAACAGCTTCCTAGACCCATTCAATCGAGCTCTACACCAATCGTTGCACTTCAAACTGGAGCACTGATGAACGGATAATTTATACGCTTTTTGGCATTATTTTTAGTATGTTTTTAGTATGATCTAGTTAGTTTTTAGTATATTTTAGTTAAAAATCACTTTTCTGGACTTTACTATGAGTTTGTGTGTTTTTCTGTGATTTCAGGTATTTTCTGGCTGAATTTGAGGGACCTGAGCAAAAATCTGATTCAGAGACTAAAAAGGACTGCAGATGCTATTGGATTCTGACCTCCCTGCACTCGAAGTGGCTTTTCTGGAGCTACAGAAGCCCAATTTCGCACTCTTAACGGCGTTAGAAAGTAGACATCCTGGGCTTTCCAGCAATATATGATAGTCCATACTTTTCCGAATATTTGATGGCCCAAATCGGCGTTCAAAGTCACCCTCAGAATTCCCAGCGTTAAACGCCGGAACTGGCACAAGAATGGGAGTTAAACGCCCAAACTGGCACAAAAGCTGGCGTTTAACTCCAAGAGAAGTCTCTACACGAAAATGCTTCAATGCTCAGCCCAAGCACACACCAAGTGGGCCCGGAAGTGGATTTTTATGTCCTTTACTCATCTCTGTAAACCCTAGGCTACTAGTTCTCTATAAGTAGGACCTTTTACTATTGTATTTTCATCTTTTGATCACTTTAGATCTCTAGATCATCAATCTGGGTAGCTATCTTTATTCTTATGCTATCTTAGATCATTGGGAGGCTGGCCATTCGGCCATGCCTAGACCTTGTTCTTATGTATTTTCAACGGTGGAGTTTCTACACACCATAGATTAAGGTGTGGAGCTCTGCTGTACCTCGAGTATTAATGCAATTACTATTGTTCTTCTATTCAATTCCGCTTGTTCTTGTTCTAAGATATCACTTGTTCTTCAACTTGATGAATGTGATGATCCGTGACACTCATCATCATTCTCACCTATGAACGTGTGCCTGACAACCACCTCTGTTCTACCCTAGATTGGGTGGATATCTCTTGGATTCTTTAACCGGAATCTTCGTGGTATAAGCTAGAACTGATGGCGGCATTCAAGAGAATCCGGAAGGTCTAAACCTTGTCTGTGGTATTCTGAGTAGGATTCAATGATTGAATGACTGTGACGAGCTTCAAACTCCTGAGGGTTGGGTGTTAGTGACAGACGCAAAAGAATCACTGGATTCTATTCCGGCCTGATTGAGAACCGACAGATGGATAGCCGTGCCGTGACAGGGTGCGTTGAACATTTCCACTGAGAGGATGGGAGGTAGCCCCTGACAACGGTGAAACCCTTGCATACAGCTTGCCATGGAAAGGAGTAAGAAGGATTGGATGAAGACAGTAGGAAAGCAGAGAGACGGAAGGGACCAAGCATCTTCATATGCTTATCTGAAATTCCCACTAATGAATTACATAAGTATCTCTATCTTTATCTTTATGTTTTATTCATCATTCATAACCATTTGAGTTTGCCTAACTAAGATTTACAAGGTGACCATAGCTTGCTTCATACCAACAATCTCTGTGGGATCGACCCTTACTCGCATAAGGTTTATTACTTGGACGACCCAGTACACTTGCTGGTTAGTTGTGCGAAGTTGTGTTTATGCCATGGTGTTGAACACCACGTTTTTGGAATATTTGAGTTGTAATGATCACAATTTCGTGCACCAAGTTTTTGGCGCCGTTGCCGGGGATTGTTGAGTTTGGAAAACTGACGGTTCATCTTGTTGCTTAGATTAGGTATTTTTTCAGAGTTCTTAAGAATGAATTCTAGTGTTTCAAGGTGATGTTCTTATCATCACCAAATCTGATTGATTCTCATCAATTTAGCTCTTGAATGCAATATCCTGCTGAAGCTTGGCTAGCCATGTCTAATTCCTTTAGACTGAAGCTTTAGACTAACATTGCATGATTCCTGGAATTCTCATTAAGAATTTTAATACCTTTATTCTCTTTTTCACTTAATTTTCGAAAAATAAAAAAAAATTACAAAATCATAAAAACCAAAAAAATATTTTATGTTTCCTATTGAGACTCTAGTCTCATGTTAAGTTTGGTGTCAATTGCATGTTTCTGTTCTTTTTGCATTCATGCATGTCTCTTCATTAATCTTCAAGTTGTTCTTGATGATTTCATTACTCTGATCTTTGAATTCTATTGACTTGAGTGTTTATGTGTCTCATATGCATTCTCATTTTGTTAGTGTCAGTAGTATACAAACTGCTAAGTTTGGTGTCTTGCATGCATTGTTATTTGATTTTAGTTGCATGTTGATTATTCCTCATTATTAAAAATCCAAAAATATTTTTAATTTGTGTCTTTTCAAGTCAATAACACAGAGAATTGAATATTCAGAACATACAGCAGAGGAATTATACAGAAAAAGCTGGGCATTCAAAATGCCCAGTGAAGAAGGCAAACTGGCGTTTAAACGCCAGCCAGGGTGCCTGGCTGGGCTTTTAACGCCCAAAAGGGTAGAGTTTTGGGCGTTAAACGCCAGAATGTGCACCATTTTGGGCGTTTAACGCCAGGATGGCACAAGAGGGAAGATTCTATTTTCAAATCAAATTTTTTTTTTAGTTTTCAAAATCTTTTCAAAATCAAATATTTTTCAAATCATATCTTTTCAATCAAATCTTTTTCAAAATCAATTTCTTTCTATTTTCAAAAATACTTGCTATCAATTAATGATTTGATTCAACATTTCAAGTATGTTGCCTTTTCTGTTGAGAAAGGTTTAATGTTTGAATCATATCTTTTCTTGATAGCCAAGTCATTAATTTTCAAAATCAAATCTTTTTAAAATGTTTTTCAAATCATATCTTCTCAATCACATCTTTTTAAAAACTAATCATATCTTCTTAATCACATCTTTTTCAAAATAATTTTCAATCAAATCTTTTTTATTTCTAATTTCAAAATCTTTTTCAAAAATCACTTGATTTCTTTCCCACTTTTATTTTCGAAAATCAATTAGTGTTTTTCAAAATGTTTTTAAAATCTCTTACTTAATTTTCGAAAATTCTTCCCCTCTTCTCACACTCTTCTTCTACCTCTTCCTTCTATTTTTCGTTTCCTCTGACACCTCAAGGAATCTCTATACTATGACATAGAGGATTCCATATTTTCTTGTTCTCTTCTCTTTCTTATTAGTAGGAGCAAAGACAAAAGCATTCTTGTTGAGGCTGACCCTGAACCTGAAAGGACCTTGAAGCGAAAGCTAAGAGAAGCTAAGGCACAATTCTCTGTAGAGGACCTAACAGAAATCTTCAAAGAAGGAGAACCCATGGCAGCCGAAAACATCAACAATGCCAACAATGCAAGGAAGGTGCTGGGTGACTTTACTGCACCTACTCCCGACTTCTATGGGAGAAGCATCTCTATCCCTGCCATTGGAGCAAATAACTTTGAGCTTAAGCCTCAATTAGTTTCTCTAATGCAACAGAATTGCAAGTTCCATGGACTTCCATTGGAAGATCCTCATCAGTTCTTAGCTGAGTTCATGCAAATCTGTGACACTGTCAAGACTAATGGGGTTGACCCTGAGGTCTACAGACTTATGCTATTCCCTTTTGCTGTAAGAGACAGAGCTAGGATATGGTTGGACTCACAACCTAAAGAAAGCCTGAACTCTTGGGAAAAGCTAGTCAATGCCTTCTTGGCAAAGTTCTTTCCACCTCAAAAATTGAGTAAGCTTAGAGTGGAAGTCCAAACCTTCAGATAGAAGGAAGGAGAATCCCTCTATGAAGCTTGGGAAAGATACAAACAATTAATCAAAAAGTGTCCCTCTGATATGCTTTCTAAATGGAGCATCATAGGTATTTTCTATGATGGTCTGTCTGAACTGTCCAAGATGTCTTTAGATAGCTCTGCTGGAAGATCTCTTCATCTGAAGAAGACGCCTACAGAAGCTCAAGAACTAATTGAAATGGTTGCAAATAACCAATTCATGTACACTTCTGAAAGAAATCCTGTGAACAATGGGAAAAATCAGAAGAAAGGAGTTCTTGAGATTGACACTCTGAACGCCATACTGGCTCAGAACAAAATATTGACTCAACAAGTCAATATGATTTTTCAAAGTCTGTCTGGAATGCAAAATGCACCAAGCAGTACTAAGGAAGCTTCATCTGAAGAAGAAGCTTATGATCCTGAGAACCCTTCAATGGAAGAGGTGAATTACATGGGAGAACCCTATGGAAACACCTATAATCCTTCATGGAGAAATCATCCAAATCTCTCATGGAAGGATCAACAGAGACCTCAATAAGGTTTCAACAACAATAATGGTGGAAGAAACAGGTTTAGCAATAGCAAGCCTTTTTCATCATCTTCCCAGTAACAGACAGAGAGTTCTAAGCAGAACACCTCTGACTTAGCAACCATAGTCTCTGATTTAATCAAAACCACTCAAAGTTTCATGACTGAAACAAGGTCCTCCATTAGAAACTTGGAGGGACAAGTGGGTCAGCTGAGCAAGAAAATTATTGAACTCCCTCCTAGTACTCTTCCAAGTAATACAGAAGAAAATCCAAAAGGAGAGTGCAAGGCCATCAACATGGCCGAACTTGGAGAGGAGGAAGAGGCTGTGAATGCCACTGAGGAAGACCTCAATGGGCGTCCACTGACCTCCAATGAATTCCCCAATGAGGAACCATGGGAATCTGAGGATCAAAATGAGACTATAGAGATTCCATTGGACTTACTTCTGCCATTCATGAGCTCTGATGAGTATTCTTCCTCTGAAGAGGATGAGTATGTCATTGAAGAGCAAGTTGCTAAATACCTTGGAGCAATCATGAAGCTAAATGACAAGTTATTTGGAAATGAGACTTGGGAGGATGAACCCCCTTTGCTCACCAAAGAACTGGAAGACTTGTTTAGACAGAAATTACCTCAAAAGAGACAAGATCCTGGGAAGTTCTCAATACCTTGTACCATAGGCACCATGACCTTTAAGAAGGCTCTGTGTGACTTAGGGTCAAGTGTAAACCTCATGCCTCTCTCCGTAATGGAGAAGCTAGGGATCTTTGAGGTGCAAGCTGCAAGAATCTCACTAGAGATGGCAGACAACTCAAGAAAACAAGCTTATGGACTTGTAGAGGATGTTCTGGTAAAAGTTGAAGACCATTACATCCCTGCTGATTTCATAGTCCTAGAGACTGGGAAGTGCATGGATGAATCCATCATCATTGGCAGACCCTTCCTAGCCACAGCAAAGGCTGTGATTGATGTTGATAGAGGAGAAATGATCATTCAAGTGAATGAAGAATCCTTTGTGTTTAACGCTCAAAGATATCCTTCTGTCACCATGGAGAGGAAGCATGAAGTGCTTCTCTCAAAACAGAGCCAAACAGAGCCCCCACAGTCAAACTATAAGTTTGGTGTTGGGAGGCCACAACCAACTTCTAAGTTTGGTGTTGAACCCCCACATTCAAACTCTAAGTTTAGTGTTGGGAGGTTCCAACATTGCTCTGAGCATCTGTGAGGCTCCATGAGAGCCCACTGTCAAGCTACTGACACTAAAGAAGCGCTTGTTGGGAGGCAACCCAACGTTATATTTTATCTATTCTCTTTTGTTATTTTATGTTTTCTGTAGGTTGATGATCATGAGAAGTCACAAAATCAATGGAAAAAGCAAAAATAGAATGAAAAACAGAAAGAAAAATAGCACACCCTGGAGGAAGAACCTGCTGGCATTTAAACGCCAGTGAGGCTAGCAGATGGGCGTTTAACGCCCAGTCTGGCACCATTCTGGGCGTTTAACGCCAGAAAGGGGCACCAGACTGGCATTAAACGCCAGAAAAGGGTAAGTACTCGGTGTTAAACGCCAGAAATGGGCACCAGCCCGGCGTTTAACGCCAGAATTGGCATGAAAAGCAATTTTGCTCGCCATCCTTGATACCTCAAGATCTATGGACCCCACAAGATCCCCACCTACCCCACCACTCTCTCTCTTCTTCACCCATTCACCAATCACCTCAATACCTCTTCCCCAAAAAACCTTCACCTATCAAATCCCATCTTTCTCTTCACCACTCACATCCATCCTTCATAAAACCCACCTACCCCACCATTCAAATTCAAACCACTTACCCTCCCAAACCCACCCATACATGACCGAAACCTAACCCTCCCCCCACCCCTATATAACCCCATCTTCACTCCTTCATTTTCACACATCCTAAACACTACTTCTCCCCCCTTTGGCTGAACCACAAAGCCATCTTCATCTCCTTTATTTCTTCTTCTTCTACTCTCTTCTTTCTTCTTTTGCTCGAGGACGAGCAAACCTTTTAAGTTTGGTGTGGAAAAAGCATTGCTTTTTGTTTTTCCATAACCATTTATGGCATCCAAGGCTGGAGAAACCTCTAGAAAGAGGAAAGGGAAGGCAAAAGCTTCCACCTCCGAGTCATGGGAGATGGAGAGATTCATCTCAAGGGTGCATCAAGACCACTTCTATGAAGTTGTGGCCTTGAAGAAGGTGATCCCCGAGGTCCCTTTTAAACTCAAAAAGAGTGAATATCCGGAGATCCGACATGAGATCCGAAGAAGAGGTTGGGAAGTTCTTACCAACCCCATTCAACAAGTCGAAATCTTAATGGTTCAAGAGTTTTATGCCAATGCATGGATCACCAAGAACCATGATCAAAGTGTGAACCCGGACCCAAAGAATTGGCTTACTATGGTTCGGGGGAAATACTTGGATTTTAGTCCGAAAAATGTAAGGTTGGCATTCAACTTGCCCATGATGCAAGGAGATGAACACCCTTACACTAGAAGGGTCAACTTTGATCAAAGGTTGGACCAAGTCCTCATAGACATTTGTGAAGAGGGCGCCCAATGGAAGAGAGATTCAAGAGGGAAGCCGGTTCAATTGAGAAGGCATGACCTCAAACCCGTGGCTAGGGGATGGTTGGAGTTTATCCAACGCTCAATCATTCCCACTAGCAACCGGTCTGAAGTTACTATAGACCGGGCTATCATGATTCATAGCATCATGATTGGAGAAGAAATAGAAGTTCATGAGGTGATATCCCAAGAACTTTATAAGGTGGCGGACAAGTCCTCTACCTTGGCAAGGTTAGCATTTCCTCATCTTATTTGTCACCTCTGTTATTCAGTTAGAGTAGACATAGAGGGAGACATCCCCATTGATGAGGACAAGCCCATCACTAAGAAGAGGATGGAGCAAACAAGAGACCCCTCTCATCATCAAATCCCTGAGATGCCTCAAGGGATGCACTTTCCTCCACAAAACTATTGGGAGCAACTGAACACCTCCCTAGGAGAATTGTGTTCCAACATGGGACAACTAAGGGTGGAGCACCAAGAACATTCCATCCTCCTCCATGAAATTAGAGAAGATCAAAGAATCATGAGAGAGGAGCAACAAAGACAAGGAAGATACATTGAGGAGCTAAAGCACTCCATAGGATCATCAAGAGGAAGAACAAGCCGCCATCACTAAGGTGGACCCGTTCTTTAATTTCCTTGTTCTTTATTTTTTCTGTTTTTCAAAAATTATGCTTATGTTTATCTATGTTTGTGTCATTAGTGTCTTAATGTCTATGCCTTAAAGTTATGAATGTCCTATGAATCCATCACCTCTCTTAAATGAAAAATGTTCTTAATTGAAAAAGAGAAGAATTGCATGAATTTTGAATTTTATAACAGTTTAATTATTTTGATGTGGTGGCAATACTTTTGTTTTCTGAATGTATGCTTGAACAGTGCATATATCTTTTGAATTTGTGGTTCATGAATGTTGGCTCTTGAAAGAATGATGAAAAAGGAGACATGTTAATGAGGATCTGAAAAATCATAAAAATGATTCTTGAAGCAAGAAAAAGCAGTGAATACAAAAAAAAAAGGATTTCGAAAAAAAAAGAAAGAAAAAGAAAAAAAAGGGGAGAAAAGAAAAAAAAATAAAGTTGTGATCCAAGGCAAAAAGAGTGTGCTTAAGAACCCTGTACACCTCTAATTGGGGACTCTAGCAAAGCTGAGTCACAATCTGAAAAGGTTCACCCAATTATGTGTCTGTGGCATGTATGTATCCGGTGGTAATACTGGAAGACAGAGTGCTTTGGGCCACGGCCAAGACTCAATAAGTAGCTGTGTTCAAGAATCATCATACTTAACTAGGAGAATCAATGACACTATCTGGATTCTGAGTTCCTAAAGAAGCCAATCAATCCGAATTTCAAAGGATAAAGTGAGATGCCAAAACTGTTCAAAGGCAAAAAGCTAAAAGCCCCACTCATCTAATTAATACTGATCTTCATAGATGTTTTTGGAATTCATTGTATATTCTCTTCTTTTTATCTTATTTGATTTTCAGTTGCTTGAGGACAAGCAACAATTTAAGTTTGGTGTTGTGATGAGCGGATAATTTGTACGCTTTTTGGCATTGTTTTTAGTATGTTTTTTGTATGATCTAGTTAGTTTTTAGTATATTTTAGTTAAAAATCACTTTTCTGGACTTTACTATGAGTTTGTGTGTTTTTCTGTGATTTCAGGTATTTTCTGGCTGAAATTGAGGGACCTGAGCAAAAATCTGATTCAGAGACTAAAAAGGACTGCAGATGCTGTTGGATTCTGACCTCCCTGCACTCGAAGTGGATTTTCTGGAGCTACAGAAGCCCAATTGGCACATTCTCAACAGCGTTGGAAAGTAGACATCCTGGGCTTTCCAGCAATATATGATAGTCCATACTTTTCCCAAGATTTGATGGCCCAAACCGGCGTTCAAAGTCACCCTCAGAATTCCCAGCGTTAAACGCCGGAACTGGCACAAAAGTGGGAGTTAAACGCCCAAACTGGCACAAAAGCTGGCGTTTAACTCCAAGAGAAGTCTCTACACGAAAATGCTTCAATGCTCAGCCCAAGCACACACCAAGTGGGCCCGGAAGTAGATTTTTATGTCTTTTACTCATCTCTGTAAACCCTAGGCTACTAGTTCTCTATAAGTAGGACCTTTTACTATTGTATTTTCATCTTTTGATCACTTTAGATCTCTAGATCATCAATCTGGGTAGCTATCTTTATTCTTATGCTATCTTAGATCGTTGGGAGGCTGGCCATTCGGCCATGCCTAGACCTTGTTCTTATGTATTTTCAACGGTGGAGTTTCTACACACCATAGATTAAGGTGTGGAGCTCTGCTGTACCTCGAGTATTAATGCAATTACTATTGTTCTTCTATTCAATTCCGCTTGTTCTTGTTCTAAGATATCACTTGTTCTTCAACTTGATGAATGTGATGATCCGTGACACTCATCAGCATTCTCACCTATGAACGTGTGCCTGACAACCACCTCCGTTCTACCTTAGATTGGGTGGATATCTCTTGGATTCTTTAACCGGAATCTTCGTGGCATAAGCTAGAACTGATGGCGGCTCAAGAGAATCCGGAAGGTCTAAACCTTGTCTGTGGTATTCTGAGTAGGATTCAATGATTGAATGACTGTGACGAGCTTCAAACTCCTGAGGGTTGGGCGTTAGTGACAGACGCAAAAGAATCACTGGATTCTATTCCGGCCTGATTGAGAACCGACAGATGGATAGCCGTGCCGTGACAGGGTGCGTTGAACATTTCCACTGAGAGGATGGGAGGTAGCCACTGACAACGGTGAAACCATTGCATACAGCTTGCCATGGAAAGGAGTAAGAAGGATTGGATGAAGACAGTAGGAAAGCAGAGAGACGGAAGGGACCAAGCATCTTCATACGCTTATCTGATATTCCCACTAATGAATTACATAAGTATCTCTATCTTTATCTTTATGTTTTATTCATCATTCATAACCATTTGAGTTTGCCTGACTAAGATTTACAAGGTGGCCATAGCTTGCTTCATACCAACAATCTCTGTGGGATCGACCCTTACTCGCGTAAGGTTTATTACTTGGACGACCCAGTACGCTTGCTGGTTAGTTGTGCGAAGTTGTGTTTATGCCATGGTGTTGAACACCACGTTTTCGGAATATTTGAGTTGTAATGATCACAATTTCGTGCACCAAGCACGTAACCATATTGAACCTTGCATGACAACTCCAACCACTACCCATCTTCCTCTTACTCTTAACGCCACAAAGAGCTCTAAGTTGACCATCTATTTCAAGTAAACCATAATCAAGTGGAATGACAAAGTGAATGGATATGAATTTTACCCACTTGAATGTTGTGAAGGATGATGGCGATTTAGGGGGAGGGGTCTCCAACAACTTTGGCAAGGTGATTTCAAGGTCCACTCCCATGTGTTCTTTCTTGACAGGTTCCACCTCTTTGCAAGCTTCTTCAATATCAACCTTTTCCTCTTGGTAGCTGTTCATACCCTGGGTCATGCTGTCTGACCCGGGATGTTTAGCGACAAGCCGACCGACCTCTTCAGGTCAGACTATCCGACCTCTTCTCAAAGAGCTCGGCCAATGCCTGACCTCTTCTCAAAGAGCTCGGCCAAATCGCCAAAGGAGCCCAAAGCAGGCCCAAAATGAAGGAACACAGCCCAAATCTAAAGGCAGCCAAAGCCCAGAAAGATAAAGGCGGTTCCCCTAAAGATAAGATGACTTCACTCAAAGATAAGATAAGATAAGATAAGATAACTAACTTATCTTATCCACAGAAGGTCACTCCTCACCATTATAAATACACTGGAGCACCCAGGTATAACTCATACTCTGATTCTACTCAATACCTGTTTAATACCCTTGCTAACTTAAGCATCGGAGTCCCTTGCAGGTACCCCCCACCCTTCGGTGACAAGGAATTAGCAATGTAGTCAGTCCAACAATTCAGACACGGCAGCTCCGGCCGTCTTCAACCAGCTGGACACGTTAGCACTGACCAGTACAGAAGATCTCGTCCGAGATCGACCTCCAGTTTTAGGTAACTCCCAGAACATTGGCGCCATTTTCCGGGGAACCTAGAAGTCATCCCATCACCATGGCGGACGGCCATGACAATGACCATGATTCAGATTTGGAAGATAGAACGCCGCACAAGAACGCGGATGTTACACTCAAAGATACTTCGGAGCCCAACGGGGACAAAAATTCATCAAATTCAGGAGTGATAGAGGTGCTTCAAGATCGATTAAAGCAACTTGAGAAAGAAGCCCAACATCAACGTGAAAAAGAAAAGGATCTACATCGGGAGATAAGGCGACGCCGAGAATTAGAAGGTAAACTTCTAAAACTCGAAGCCGATCTCAAAACTAAAGCTACTCAATCCACTCCAGAGGATAGCTCTCGCAAGGATCAAGATCCATTCACCAGGGAAATTATGAAAACCAAAATCCCAAAGGACTTCAAACTTCCAGATATGACTCTGTATGATGGCACTTTAGACCCCAACCATCATCTCAACAATTTCAGAAGTAGAATGTACCTCACTGACACCTCGGATGCAGTTCGCTGCAAGGCCTTTCCAACAACTCTTACCAAGACAGCCATTTGATGGTTCGACAGCCTACCTCCAAAGTCTATCTCAAGCTTCGACGACCTGGCCAAAAAGTTCCTGGCCATATTTTCCATACAAAAAGATAAGGCTAAACACGCACCCAGCCTACTAGGAATCAAGCAAGGAGATCGGGAGAGTCTTCGTAACTACATGGAAGGATTCAACAAAATATGCATGGACATACAAAATCTACCAACAGAAGCTGCCATTATGGGCCTCATAAATGGCCTACGAGAAGGACCGTTTAGCCAATCTATATCAAAGAAGTACCCTGCATCCCTGGACGAAGTACAAGAACGGGCGCAGAAATACATCAACATGGAGGAGAATTCTCGACTTGGGGAAGCCTCGAGGTTCGGTTCTGCCTACCGAGATAAAGATAAAGAATCCAAGAAAAAGGAAGATCACTCCAGGGAGAAAATCAAAAAATATCAAAACTACACCCTTATCAGGGTATCCTTGGTAGATGTTTTACAAAGAAGTCTGCCATACGGAAAAAATACCCCCAGCTCGGCCACTCAAAGGCAAAAGAGGAGGAGGGAATCGGAATGAATACTGTGAGTATCATCGAGTTCGAGGACATTCCACCAACGAATGCTTCAACTTGAAAAACGTCAGAGAAAAATTAGTAAGAAAAGGAAAACTAAATCGGTTTTTGGCCAACCGGGACGAAGAGCCAAGAAAAAGAAGAGGGGATGAAGATATCGGACAGTCTGAATGATCACCTCACACACCAGAGAGACACGTCCACGTAATACACGGCAGATTTACGGGAGGAGGAATTTCCAAGTCATCTCGCAAGTGACACCTCAAAGAAGTATACCATGTCGAAGGAGAAAAGGAGGCGCCAGACATCCCAACAATCACGTTTACCAAAGAAGATGCATCTGGAATCATCTCGAGACACGACGACCCCATGGTCATCACTATCATACTGGCAAACGCCAACCTCCACCGTACATTAATTGACCAAGGAAGCTCCGCCAACATCTTATTGAAAACTACCTTCGACAAGCTCGACCTAGAAGAAAAAGTGCTAAGAGCATATCCGAACAGCCTGTTCGGACTTGGGGATACCCTAGTACAACCACTGGGATACATATCGTTACATGCAACCTTTGGAAAGGGGAACCAGTCCAAAACACTTAAGATAGACTACATCATGGTTGACGTAAGCTCAGCCTACAACGCCTTAATAGGTCGGACGATGTTAAATCAACTCGGCGCAATAGTTTCAACTCCACATTTATGTATGAAATTCCCAACTGCAGAAGGGATAGCTACAATAAAAGCAGATCAAAAGATGGCGTGTCGCTGTTATAACGAAAGTCTAGACCTCAGAGGTGAAGGAGGAGAGTTCCACACAATCGAACTTGGCAGAGTTCAAAGACGAGAAGAACTCCGTCCACAACCCAAAGGGGAAGTAGAGAAAATTCAGATCGGAGATACCTCAGATAAGACAACTAATATTGGCACGATCCTGAAAGGAGAGGCAAAGGAATCACTCATACAGTTCCTACAAGATAATGTTGAACTCTTCGCATGGAAAGCTACCGACATGCCAGGCATAGATCCCGAACTGATGAGCCACAAGTTGGCAGTCTATCCGGGATCCCGGCCGGTACAGCAAAGACGAAGAAAACTCGGGCCAGAACGGTCTCAGGCTGTAGCAGAACAGGTGCAAGCACTACTAGAGGCAGGGTTCATAAGAGAAGTTAAGTACCTACTATGGCTAGCAAACGTTGTCTTGGTGAGAAAGTCAAATGGGAAGTGGCGAATGTGCACCGACTACACCGACCTCAACAAAGCCTGCCCAAAAGACCCTTATCCACTACCAAGCATCGACGCTCTAGTAGATGCCTCATCGAGATATAAGTATCTCTCGTTTATGGACACATACTCGGGGTACAACCAGATCCCAATGTATCCACTGGATCAAGAAAAAACCTCGTTTCTAACACCCAAAGCAAGCTATTGTTATATCGTAATGCCTTTCGGCCTTAAAAATGCGGGAGCTACTTATCAGAGGCTAATGAATAAGGTCTTCTCAGATCACATCGAAAAAATCATGGAGGTCTATGTGGATGACATGCTGATAAAGACGCAAAGTGAAGAAACATTACTATCCGACTTGGTTCAAGTATTAGACACCATACAAAAGCATGGCATGCGACTTAACCCGGCTAAATACACCTTCACAGTAGAAGCCGGTAAGTTCTTGGGCTTTATGCTCACACAAAGAGGAATCGAGGCAAATCTAGATAAATGCCAGGCCATACTCAACATGAGGAGCCCAACCTGCGTCAAAGAGGTACAACAACTCAATGGGAGACTGGCAGCCTTATCCAGATTCTTAGCAGGGTCAGCAATAAGATCCCTCCCTTTTTACGCTACTTTAAGGAAGGGAAAGAACTTTGAGTGGACAACGGAATATGAACAAGCCTTCCAAGACTTCAAAGAATTCTTGGGATGGCCACCTATCCTATCTCAACCACGAGAAGGGGAACCACTCATATTGTACCTCGCAGTAGGAAGTCGAGCAATAGCCTCAACACTAATTAGAGAAGACAAGGGTGGGCAACAACCCGTCTACTTCATTAGTAAAGCACTGCAGGGGTCAGAGCTGAACTACCAGAAAATAGAGAAGTTTGCCTACGCTCTCTTACTCACATCCCGACGAATTCGCCCGTACTTCCAAGCGCACACCATTAAGGTTCGGACAAACCAGTCCATAAAGGGGATATTGCAGAAAACAGATCTAACAGGAAGAATCCTACAATGGGCAATTGAGTTGTCCGAGTTCGACGTCCAATACAAAGCACGGACAGCCATCAAATCACAATACCTAGCCGACTTCATCGCAGAATTCAGAAACGCCCCAGAGATCCCCATATAGTGGAAAATATACGGGATGGCTCCTCGAATAATGCCGGAAGTGGTGCAGGTGTGATAATCGAAAGCAACCAAGGAACCCAACTTGAGCTTTCCCTCAAATTCGGATTCCCGGCCTCAAATAACCAAGTGGAATACAAAGCGTTATTAGCTGGCTTGAAGCTGGCTAGAGAAGTTGGAGCTCGGAAACTCAACATCTACAGCGACTCACAAGTCATTACTTCACAAATAACAGGGAGCTACTAATGAGCAGATAATTTATACGCTTTTTGGCATTGTTTTTAGTATGTTTTTAGTATGTTTTAGTTAGTTTTTAGTATATTTTTATTAGTTTTTAGTTAAAATTCACTTTTCTGGACTTTACTATGAGTTTGTGTGTTTTTCCATGATTTCAGGTATTTTCTGGCTGAAATTGAGGGACTTGAGCAAAAATCTGATTCAGAGACTAAAAAGGACTGCAGATGTTGTTGGATTCTGACCTCCCTGCACTCGAAGTGAATTTTCTGGAGCTAAAGAAACCCAATTGGCGGGCTCTCAACGCCGTTGGAAAGTAGACATCCTGGGTTTTTGGTGGACGAAATTGTGATTTCTATCTTTTGAGCTTTAGCATATATTTACTCTTAGGGCACTGTTTATTCTCACAACTCCGTTCAACTAACCAGCAAGTGTACTGGGTCGTCCAAGTAATAAACCTTACGTGAGTAAGGGTCGAATCTACAGAGATTGTTGGTATGAAGCAAGCTATGGTCACCTTGTAAATCTCAGTCAGGCGAATTAAACATGATACTTGGTTAGATTCAAAATAAAATAATAAAAGGAAATAATAAAAGGGATAGAACACTTATGCAGATTCATTGGTAGGAATTTCAGATAAGCGGATGGAGATGCTGTAGAGCCCAAGGACGCCTGCTCCCCTACTGCTTCTATTCAATCCTTCTTACTCCTTTCCATGGCAAGCTTTGTATAGGGGTTCACCATCAACTGTGGCTACTTTCTTCCTCTCGGGGAAATATCCTATGCGGCTGTCACTCGCATAGCTAACCAGTCTGGAGGCATCACCCATGGCTGATGGCTACATCCCATCCTCGCAGTGAAAACTAATGCTCACGCACTCTGTCACAGTACGGCTAATCACCGGTTGGTTCCCTCCCCTACTGGAATAGAATCCCTCTTTTGCGTCTGTCACTAACGCCCAGCAGGTTACAGGTTTGAAGCACGTCACAGTCATTCATTACCGGAATCCTACTCGGAATACCACAGACAAGGTTAGACTTTCCGGATTCCCAGGATCCTACTCGGAATACCACAGACAAGGTGAGACTTTCCGGATCCTCATAAATGTCGCCATCTATCTAGCTTATACCACGAAGATTCTGTTGGGGAATCTAAGAGATATACATTCAAGCTCTGTTGCATGTAGAACGGAAGTGGTTGTCAATCACGTACATTCATAAGTGAGAATAATAATGAGGGTAATTGAACTCATTACATTCATCATGTTCTTGGGTACGAATGAATATCTTGGAATAAGAATAAGATAGAAACCGAATAAGAGAAAATAGAATTTCATTAATACTTGAGGTACAGCAGAGCTCCACACCCTTAATCTATGGTGTGCAGAAACTCCACCGTTGAAAATACATAAGCAAAGGGTTCAGGCATGGCCGAATGGCCAGCCTCCCTAACGTGATCAATGATCTCTTAGGATGAAGAATAAAACAAAACTGAGACCAAAGATGAAACGTGGTCAAAAGACCTCTAATACATTAGATAAATGTCCTATATATACTAGACTAGCTACTAGGGTTCACATGAGTAAGTAATTGATGCATAAATCCACTTCCGGGGCCCACTTGGTGTATGTTTGGGCTGAGCTTGATTAATCCACGAGCTAAGGCATTTCTTGGCGTCAAACTTCAGGTTATGACGTGTTTTGGGCGTTCAACTCCGGATAATGACGTTTTTCTGGCGTTTAACTCCAGACAGCAGCGTGTACTTGGCGTTTAACGCCAAGTTACGTCGTCATTCTTCGAATAAAGTATGGACTATTATATATTGCTGGAAAGCCCTGGATGTCTACTTTCCAACGCCGTTGAGAGCGCGCCAATTGAAGTTCTGTAGCTCCAGAAAATCCATTTCGAGTGCAGGAAGGTCAGATTCCAACAGCATCAGCAGTCCTTTTGTCAGCCTTCTTCAGAGTTTTGCTCAAATCCCTCAATTTCAGTCAGAATTTACCTGAAATCACAGAAAAACACACAAACTCATAGTAAAGTCCAGAAATATGAATTTAACATAAAAACTAGTGAAAACATTCCTAAAAGTAGCTCAAACTTACTAAAAACTATATAAAAACAATGCCAAAAAGCGTATAAATTATCCGCTCATCACAACACCAAACTTAAATTGTTGCTTGTCCCCAAGCAACTGAAAATAAAATAGGATAAAAAGAAGAGAATATACTATAAATTCCAGAATATTAATGAATATTAACTTAATTAGATGAGCGGGACTTGTAGCTTTTTTGCTTCTGAACAGTTTTGGCATCTCACTTTTTCCTTTGTAGTTCAGAGTGATTGGCTTCTCTAGGAATTTAGAATTTCAGATAGTGTTATTGACTTTCCTAGTTAGGCATGTTGATTCTTGAACACAGCTACTTATGAGTCTTGGCTGTGGCCCTAAGCACTTTGTCTTCCAGTATTACCACCGGATACACAAATGCCACAGACACATAGCTGGGTGAACCTTTTCAGATTGTGACTTAGCTTTGCTAAAGTCCCCAGTTAGTGGTGTCCAGAGCTCTTAAGCACACTCTTTAGCTTTGGATCACGACTTTAACCATTCAGTCTCAAGCTTTTCACTTGGACCTTCATGACACAAGCACATGGTTAGGGACAGCTTGATTTAGCCGCTTAGGCCTGGATTTTAATTTCCTTGGGCCCTCCTATCCATTAATGCTCAAAGCCTTGGATCCTTGCTACCCTTGCCTTTTGGTTTTAAGGGCTATTGGCTTTTTCTGCTTGCTTTTTCTTTCTATTTTTTTTTCGCCACTTTTTTTTTCACTGCTTTTTCTTGCTTCAAGAATCAATTCATGAATTTTTCAGTTCATCAATAACATTTCTCTTTGTTCATCATTCATTCAAGAGCCAACAATTTTAACACTCATAAACAACAAGATCAAAAATATGCACTGTTCAAGCATTCATTCAGAAAACAAAAATTATTGCCACCACATCAATATAATTAAATTAAATTCACTAATAATTTCGAAAATTATGTACTTCTTGTTCTTTTGAATTAAAACATTTTTCTTTTAAGAGAGGTGAAGGATTCATGGAATTATTCATAATCTTTAAGGCATGGTTACATACTAATGATCATGAAGTAAAGACACAAAACATAAATAAACATAGTATTAAAAACCGAAAACAGAAAGAAATAAGAGCAAGGAATGAATCCACCTGAGTGAGGGTGGCGCCTTCTTGAAGGTCCAATGGTGCTTTTTGAGCTCCTCTATGTCTCTTCCTTGCTTCTGTTGAATGATTCCTAGTGATTTTGGTGTTTTTAACATTATTTGCTCCCAATAGTTGTGTGGAGGACAACTTATCCCCTGAGGTATCTCAGGGATCTCTTGATTTGCAGCCACATGTTATACCACTGAGCTATGACGGCTTATATTTTCCATCTCCCAAGACTCAGAGGTGGAAGCTTTTGTCTTACCTTTGAGGTTTTTCTGGCCTTAGGTGCCATTAATGGTAATGGAAAAGCAAAAAAAAAGCTATGCTTTTACCACACCAAACTTAAAATATTGCTCGCCCTCGAGCAAGAAAAGAGAGAAGAGAAGAAGAAGAAGAAGATGGAGGTGAGTGAGGGGAGATGGATTCGGCTATATGGGTGGGAGTGGGTGGGGAAGAGGAGGTTGATGTGAATGGTGCATGGGGAAATTGGGAAGAGGGGTTGAGGTGATTGGTGAAGGTTTTTGGGAAGTGTGACATTGAAAATGAGATTTGGATTAGAAGAGTGTGATTAGGATTAAAAGAAAAAGTAGGTGGGGATCCTGTGGGGTCCACAGATCCTGAGGTGGGGATCCTGTGGGGTCCACAGATCCTGAGGTGAAAAGAAATACCATTCCTTCACCCTATAGGCGTGTAAATTGCCTTCATGCATCATTCTGGCGTTCAAATGCCCATTGGTGCATGTTCTGGGCGTTAAACGCCCATGTAATGCATGTTTCTGGCGTTGAACGCCAGTTTCATGCTTGTTTCTGGCGTTCAGTGCCAGATTGCCCTCTGTGCGCACATCCTGGCGTTAAACGCCAGGTTGTTACTTGTTTTGGGCGTTCAGCGCCAGAAAGATGCTCTGTTCTGGCGTTGAACGCCAGCCAGATGCATCTTACTGGCGTTGAACGCCAGTCTGCGCTGCCTCCAGGGTGAAAAAATTTTTTTCTTCTATTTTTGACTCTGTTTTTAATTTCCTTGATTTTTTTGTGACTCCTCATGATCATGTACCTAATTCAACACAAAAATAACACCAAAAAAAAATAAAATAAAATTAGATAAATAAAATTGGGTTGCCTCCCAACAAGCGCTTCTTTAATGTCAATAGCTTGACAGTGGCTCTCATGGAGCCACAAGATGATCAGATCAAATTAGTGTGTTGTCTCCACACCAAACTTAGAGTTTGGATATGGAATTTGAACACCAAACTTAGAGTTTGGTTGTGGCCTCACAACACCAAACTTAGAGGTTGACTGTGTGGGCTCTTTTTGACCTTGAACTGAGAGAAGCTCTTCATGCTTACTCTCCTTTGTCACAGAGGGATGGCCATGTGCTTGAAACACAAGGTATTCCCCATTCAATTGAAGGACTAACTCTCCTCTGTTGACATCTATCACAGCTTCTGCTGTGGCTAGGAAAGGTCTTCCTAGGATGATGCATTCATCATCTTCCTTCCTAGTATCTAGGATTATGAAATCAGCAAGGATGTAAAGGCCTTCAACCTTCACTAGTACGTCCTCTACCATTCCATAAGCTTGTCTCATTGACTTGTCTGCCAATTGTAATGAGAACAAGGCAGGTTGTACCTCAATGATTCCCAGCTTCTCCATTACAGAGAGTGGCATAAGATTTATCCCTGACCCAAGATCACATAGAGCTTTTTCAAAGCTCATGGTGCCAATGGTGCATGGTATTAAGAGCTTGCCAGGATCTTGTTTCTTTTGAGGTAGAGTTTCCTGAATCCAAGTATCTACATCACTAATGAGCAAGGGAGGTTCACTTTCCCAAGTCTCATTACCAAACAGCTTGGCATTCAGCTTCATGATAGCTCCTAAGTATTGAGCAACTTGCTCTCCGGTCACATCTTCATCCTCTTCAGAGGATGAATATTCTTCAGAGCTCATGAATGGCAGAAGGAGATTTAATGGAATCTCTATGGTCTCTGTATGAGCCTCAGATTCCTCTGGATCCTTAATAGGAAACTCCTTCTTGCTTGAAGGACGTCCCAGGAGGTCTTCCTCACTAGGATTTTCGTCCTCCTCCTCCTCTATGCATTCGGCCACTTTGATTAAATCAATGGCCTTGCACTCTCCTTTTGGATTCTCTTCTGTATTACTTGGGAGAATACTGGGAGGAGTTTCAATAACTCTCTTACTCAGCTGGCCCACTTGTGCCTCCAAATTTCTAATGGAGGATCTTGTTTCATTCATGAAACTGAAAGTGGCTTTTGACAGATCAGAGACTATATTAGCTAAATTATAATTATTTTGTTCAGAATTCTCTGTCTGTTGCTGAGAAGATGATGGATATGGCTTGCTATTGCCTAGCCTATTGCGTCCACCATTGTTAAAGCCTTGTTGAGGCTTTTGTTGATCCTTCCAGGAGAAATTTGGATGATTTCTCCATGATGGGTTATAGGTGTTTCCATAAGGTTCACCCATGTAATTAACCTCTGCCATGGCAGGGTTCTCAGGATCATAAGCTTCTTCAGAAGCTACCTCTCTAGTACTGTTGGATGCATGTTGCAATCCATTCAGATTTTGAGAGATTATGTTGACCTGTTGAGTCAACATTTTGTTCTGAGCCAATATGGCATTCAGAGCATCAATTTCAAGAACTCCTTTCTTCTGAGGTACCCCATTATTCACGGAATTCCTCTCAGAGGTATACATGAACTGGTTGTTTGCAACCATGTCAATGAGTTCTTGTGCCTCTTCAGGCGTTTTCTTCAGGTGAATAGATCCACCTGCAGAATGGTCCAATGACATTTTCGAAAATTCAGAGAGACCATAATAGAATATATCTAATAGGGTCCATTCTGAAAACATGTCAGATGGACATCTCTTGGTCAGCTGCTTGTATCTTTCCCAAGCTTCATAGAGGGATTCACCATCTTTTTGCTTGAAGGTTTGAACATCCACTCTCAGCTTGCTCAGCTTTTGAGGAGGAAAGAATTTATCCAAGAAGGCAGTGACCAGCTTATCCCAGGAGTCCAGGCTATCCTTAGGTTGTGAATCCAACCATATTCTAGCTCTGTCTCTTACAGCAAAAGGGAAAAGCATGAGTCTGTAGACTTCAGGATTAACTCCATTCGTCTTTACAGTATCACAGACTTGCAAGAACTCAGTTAAAAACTGATAAGGATCTTCAGATAGAAGTCCATAAAACTTGCAGTTTTGTTGCATTAAAGCAACTAGTTGAGGCTTAAGCTCAAAGTTATTGGCTCCAATGGCAGGAATGGAGATGCTTCTTCCATCAAACTTGGACGTTGGCTTTGTGAAGTCACCAAGCATTCTCCTTGCATTATTATTATTATTATTTTCGGCTGCCATGTCCTTCTCTTGTTCGAAAATTTCTGAAAGGTTATTTCTGGATTGTTGTAATTTAGCTCCTCTTAATTTTCTCTTTAGAGTCCTTTCAGGTTCTGGATCAGCTTCAACAAGAGTGCCTTTATCCTTGTTCCTGCTCATAAGAAAGAGAAGAAAACAAGAAAAGAAAAAGGAATCCTCTATGTCACAGTATAGAGATTCCCTTATGTTAGTAGAAGAAGAAAGAGGTAGAAGAATGAAGAAGGAGGTTCGGATTTGTGGATGAAGAGAGGTGAAGAGAAGTGTTAGTAATTAATTAATTAAATAGAATAAGAGAAGAGAAAAAAATTTTCGAAAATAATTTTGAAAAAGAGTTAGTGATTTTCGAAAATTAAAGATAAGATAAGTTTAAAATGAAAACTTAAAACAAAAAGAATTTTTGAAAAAGAGAGGGAGAATTTTCGAAAATTAGAGAGGGAGAAGTAGTTAGGTGGTTTTGGAAAAGATAAGAAACAAACAAAAAGTTAGTTAGTTGATTGAAAAAGATTTGAAATTAAATTTTGAAAAAGATAAAATTTTTGAAAAAGATAAGATAAAAGATAAAAAGATAAGATAAAAATTTTAATAAAAAGATATTTTGAAAAAGATTTAATTTTTTAAAAAGACTCAACTAACAAGAAACTACAAGATAAGATTCTAGAATTTAAAGATTGAACCTTTCTTAACAAGAAAGTAACAAACTTCAAATTTTTGAACCAATCACATTAATTGTTAGCATATTTTCGAAAATTAGATATAAAGATAAGAAAAAGATTTTTGAAAATATTTTGAAAAATAATTTTGAAATTTTCGAAAATGATAAAAAAAATATGAAAAAGATATGATTTTTGAAAAAAGATTTTGAAAAGATAAGATTTTTTTTTAAAATTTGAAATTTTGACTTGACTTGTAAGAAACAACTAATTTTGAAAATTTTTGACCAAGTCAACCCAAAATTTCGAAATTTTGGAGGGAAATAAGGAAAAGATATTTTTGATTTTTAAATTTTTAAAGAAAAACACAAAAATGACCCAAAACATGAAAATTTTGGATCAAGACACAAGATGCATGCAAGAATGCTATGAATGTCAAGATGAACACCAAGAACACTTTGAAGATCATGATGAACATCAAGAACATAATTTTAAAAATTTTGATGCAAATAAAACATGCAAGACACCAAATTTTGAAATCTTTAATGCATGGAAAATATGAATGCAAAAGTGCACATGAAAAACAACAAAAGACACAAAACAAGAAATCATCAAGATCAAACAAGAAGACTTGTCAAGAACAACTTGAAGATCATGAAGAACACTATGAATGCACGGGATTTTCGAAAAATGCAAGAAAAATTTTAAAAGCATGCAATTGACACCAAACTTAAAAATTAACACAAGACTCAAACAAGAAACGCAAAATATTTTTTGATTTTTATGATTTTCTAATTTTTTTGTATTTTTATTAATTTTTTTTCGAAAATATTTTTGGAAAAACGAAAAATAAAAGAAAAATTTTTGAAAAAGATTTTTGGAAAGAAAATTACCTAATCTGAGCAACAAGATGAACCGTCAGTTGTCCATACTCGAACAATCCCCGGCAACGGCGCCAAAAACTTGGTGGACGAAATTGTGATTTCTATCTTTTGAGCTTTAGCATATATTTACTCTTAGGGCACTATTTATTCTCACAACTCCGTTCAACTAACCAGCAAGTGTACTGGGTCGTCCAAGTAATAAACCTTACGTGAGTAAGGGTCGAATCCACAGAGATTGTTGGTATGAAGCAAGCTATGGTCACCTTGTAAATCTCAGTCAGGCGAATTAAACATGATACTTGATTAGATTCAAAATAAAATAATAAAAGGAAATAATAAAAGGGATAGAACACTTATGCAGATTCATTGGTAGGAATTTCAGATAAGCGGATGGAGATGCTGTAGAGCCCAAGGACGCCTGCTCCCCTACTGCTTCTATTCAATCCTTCTTACTCCTTTCCATGGCAAGCTTTGTATAGGGGTTCACCATCAACTGTGGCTACTTTCTTCCTCTCGGGGAAATATCCTATGCGGCTGTCACTCGCATAGCTAACCAGTCTGGAGGCATCACCCATGGCTGATGGCTACATCCCATCCTCGCAGTGAAAACTAATGCTCACGCACTCTGTCACAGTACGGCTAATCACCGGTTGGTTCCCTCCCCTACTGGAATAGAATCCCTCTTTTGCGTCTGTCACTAACGCCCAGCAGGTTACAGGTTTGAAGCACGTCACAGTCATTCATTACCGGAATCCTACTCGGAATACCACAGACAAGGTTAGACTTTCCGGATTCCCAGGATCCTACTCAGAATACCACAGACAAGGTGAGACTTTCCGGATCCTCATAAATGCCGCCATCTATCTAGTTTATACCACGAAGATTCTGTTGGGGAATCTAAGAGATATACATTCAAGCTCTGTTGCATGTAGAACGGAAGTGGTTGTCAATCACGTACATTCATAAGTGAGAATAATAATGAGGGTAATTGAACTCATTACATTCATCATGTTCTTGGGTACGAATGAATATCTTGGAATAAGAATAAGATAGAAACCGAATAAGAGAAAATAGAATTTCATTAATACTTGAGGTACAGCAGAGCTCCACACCCTTAATCTATGGTGTGCAGAAACTCCACCGTTGAAAATACATAAGCAAAGGGTTCAGGCATGGCCGAATGGCCAGCCTCCCTAACGTGATCAATGATCTCTTAGGATGAAGAATAAAACAAAACTGAGAGCAAAGATGAAACGTGGTCAAAAGACCTCTAATACATTAGATAAATGTCCTATATATACTAGACTAGCTACTAGGGTTTACATGAGTAAGTAATTGATGCATAAATCCACTTCCGGGGCCCACTTGGTGTATGTTTGGGCTGAGCTTGATTAATCCACGAGCTAAGGCATTTCTTGGCGTCAAACTTTAGGTTATGACGTGTTTTGGGCGTTCAACTCCGGATAATGACGTTTTTCTGGCGTTTAACTCCAGATAGCAGCGTGTACTTGGCGTTTAACGCCAAGTTACGTAGTCATTCTTCGAATAAAGTATGGACTATTATATATTGCTCGAAAGCCCTGGATGTCTACTTTCCAACGCCGTTGAGATCGCGCCAATTGAAGTTCTGTAGCTCCAGAAAATCCATTTCGAGTGCAGGGAGGTCAGATTCCAACAGCATCAGCAGTCCTTTTGTCAGCCTTCTTCAGAGTTTTGCTCAAATCCCTCAATTTCAGTCAGAATTTACCTGAAATCACAGAAAAACACACAAACTCATAGTAAAGTCCAGAAATGTGAATTTAACATAAAAACTAGTGAAAACATTCCTAAAAGTAGCTCAAACTTACTAAAAACTATATAAAAACAATGCCAAAAAGCGTATAAATTATCCGCTCATCAGTTTTCCAGCAATATATAATAGTCCATACTTTGCCCAAGATTTGATGGCCTAAACCGGTGTTCCAAATCAGCTCAAAACTGCCCGGCGTTAAACGCCGAAACTGGCACAAGAGTGGGAGTTAAACGCCCAAACTGGCACAAAAGCTGGCGTTTAACTCCAAGAAGAGTCTCTACATGAAAATGCTTCAATGCTCAGCCCAAACACACACCAAGTGGGTCCGGAAGTGGATTTTTATGTCATTTACTCATCCCTGTAAACCCTAGGCTACTAGTTCTCTATAAGTAGGACCTTTTATTATTGTATTTTCATCTTTTGATCTTTTGATCTTTTGATCATGTTTTTATGATTGAAACCTCTTTGGGAGGCTGGCCTCTCGGCCATGCCTAGACCTTGTTCTTATGTATTTTCAACGGTGGAGTTTCTAGACACCATAGATTAAGGTGTGGAGCTCTGCTGTACCTCGAGTATTAATGCAATTACTATTGTTCTTCTATTCAATTCAACTTGTTCTTGTTCTAAGATATCACTTGTTCTTCAACTTGATGAATGTGATGATCCGTGACACTCATCATCATTCTCACCTATGAACGTGTGCCTGACAACCACCTCAGTTCTACCTTAGATTGAGTGGATATCTCTTGGATCCCTTAATCGGAATCTTCGTGGTATAAGCTAGAATTGATGGCGGCATTCAAGAGAATCCGGAAGGTCAAAACCTTGTCTGTGGTATTCTGAGTAGGATTCAATGATTGAATGACTGTGACGAGCTTCAAACTCGCGATTGTGGGGCGTTAGTGACAGACGCAAAAGAATCACTAGATACTATTCCGACATGATCGAGAACCGACAGCTGAATAGCCGTGCCGTGACAGGGTGCGTTGAACATTTTCACTGAGAGGATGGGAGGTAGCCACTGACAACGGTGAAACCCTACATACAGCTTGCCATGGAAAGGAGTAAGAAGGATTGGATGAAGATAGTAGGAAAGCAGAGAGACGTAAGGGAAAGCATCTTCATACGCTTATCTGAAATTCCTACCAATGAATTACATAAGTATCTCTATCTTTATCTTTATGTTTTATTCATCATTCATAACCATTTGAGTTTGCCTGACTAAGATTTACAAGATGACTATAGCTTGCTTCATACCAACAATCTCTGTGGGATCGACCCTTACTCGCGTAAGGTTTATTACTTGGACGACCCAGTACACTTGCTAGTTAGTTGTGCGAAGTTGTGATAAAGAGTTGAGATTACAATTGTGCGTACCATGTTGATTGCGCCATTGATGATCACAATTTCGCCAACCAAGTTTTTGGCGCCGTTGCCGGGGATTGTTCGAGTTTTCGGCAAGCTTTTGGTCCGGTAACATCAGTGCCAAATTTCTGATCCGGTAACAGCACCAAGTTTTTGGCGCCGTTGCCGGGGATTGTTTGAGTTTGGACAACTGACGGTTCATCTTGTTGCTTAGATTAGGTATTTTTCTTCAGAGTTCTTAAGAATGAATTCTAGTGTTTCAAGGTGATGTTCTTGCCATCACTAAAGCTGATTGATTCTCATCAATTTAGCTCTTGAATGCAATGTCCTGCTGAAGCTTGGCTAGCCATGTCTAATTTCTTTAGACTGAAGCTTTAGACTAACATTGCATGATTCCTTGAATTCTCATTAAGAATTTTGATATCTTTATTTTCCTTTCCACTTAATTTTCGAAAAAACCAAAAAAAATTTACAAAATCATAAAATCCAAAAATATTTCTTGTTTGAGTCTAGTGTTTCATTTTAAGTTTGGTGTCAATTGCATGTTTTTGTTCTTCTTGCATTCATTCATGTGTCTTAAGTGATCTTCAAGATGTTCTTGATGATTTACTTGCTCTAATCTTTAAATTCTCTTATCTTGAGTGTTTTGTTGTTTATCATATGCACTCTCAACTTGTTAGTGTCAGTAGTATACAAACTGCTAATTTTGGTGTCTTACATGCATTGTTATTTAATTTTAGTTGCATTTTGATTATTCATCATTATTAAAAATCCAAAAATATTTTTAATTTGTGTCTTTTCAAGTCAATAATACAGAGAATTGAAGATTCAGAACATACAGCAGAGGAATTACACAGAAAAGCTGGGCATTCAAAACGCCCAGTGAGGAAGGCAAACTGGTGTTTAAACGCCAGCCGTGGTGCCTGGCTGGGCGTTTAACGCCCAAAAGGGTAGTATTTTGGGCGATAAATGCCACAATGTGCACCATTCTGGGCGTTTAACGCCAGGATGGCACAAGAGGGAAGATTCTGTTTTTAATTCAGATTTTTTTTTTCAAGTTTTCAAAATTTTTCAAAATCAAATCTTTTTCAAATCAAATCTTTTTAATCAAATCTTTTTCAAAATCAATTTCTTTCTATTTTCAAAAATACTTGCTATCAATTAATGATTTGATTCAACATTTCAAGTATGTTGCCTTTTCTGTTGAGAAAGGTTTAATGTTTGAATCATATCTTTTCTTGTTAGCCAAGACATTAATTTTCAAAATCAAATCTTTTTAAATTGTTTTTCAATTCATATCTTCTCAATCACATTTTTTTAAAACCATAACTTCTCAATCATATCTTCTTAATCATATCTTTTTCAAAATAGTTTTCAATCAAATCTTTTTGATTTCTAATTTCAAAATCTTTTTCAAAAATCACTTGATTTCTTTTCCACTCTTGGTTTTCGAAAATCAATTAGTGTTTTTCAAAATGTTTTCAAAATCTTTTGCTTAATTTTCGAAAATTACTTCCCCTCTTCTCACATCCTTCTATTTATGGACTATCACTATTCCTCAATGAACAATTCGAACTCCATCTCTCTTGATAAGTTCGAATTTTCTACCTCTTCCTTCTATTTTTCTTTTCCTCTGACACCTCAAGGAATCTCTATACTGTTACGTAGAGGATTCCATATTTTCTTGTTTTCTTCTCTTTCATATGAGCAGGAGTAAAGACAAAAGCATTCTTGTTAAGGCTGACCCTGAACCTGAAAGGACCTTGAAGCGAAAGCTAAGAGAAGCTAAGGCACAACTCTTTGTAGAGGACCTAACAGAAATCTTCAAAGAAGAAGACATGGCAGCCGAAAACAACAAGAATGCCAACAATGCAAGGAAGGTGCTGGGTGACTGTACTGCACCTACTCCCAACTTCTATGGGAGAAGCATCTCTATCCCTGTCATTGGAGCAAACAACTTTGAGCTTAAGCCTCAATTAGTTTCTCTAATGCAACAGAATTACAAGTTCCATGGACTTCCATTGGAAGATCCTCATCAGTTCTTAGCTGAATTCTTGCAAATCTGTGACACTGTCAAGACTAATGGGTTTGGCCCTGAGATCTACAGACTTATGCTATTCCCTTTTGCTGTAAGAGACAGAGCTAGAACATGGTTGGACTCACAACCTAAAGAAAGCTTGAACTCTTGGGAAAAGCTAGTCAATGCCTTCTTGGCAAAGTTCTTTCCACCTCAAAATTGAGTAAGCTTAGAGTGGAAGTCCAAACCTTCAGACAGAAGGAAGGTGAATCCCTCTATGAAGCTTGGGAAAGATACAAACAATTGGTTAGAAAGTGTCCCTCTGACATGCGTTCTGAATGGAGCATCATAGGTATTTTCTATGATGGTCTGTCTGAACTGTCCATGATGTCTTTGGATAGCTCTACTAAAGGATCTTTTCATCTGAAGAAGACGCCTACAGAAGCTCAAGAACTAATTGAAATGGTTGCAAATAACCAATTCATGTACACTTCTGAAAGGAATCCTGTGAACAATGGGACAAATTAGAAGAAAGGAGTTCTTGAGATTGATACTCTGAATGCCATATTGGCTCAGAACAAAATATTGACTCAGCAAGTCAATTTGATTTCTCAAAGTCTGTCTGGAATGCAAAATGCACCAGGCAGTACTAAGGACACTTCATCTGAAGAAGAAGCTTATGATCCTGAGAACCCTTCAATGGAAGAGGTGAATTACATGGGAGAACCCTATGGAAACACCTACAATCCTTCATGGAGAAATCATCCAAATCTTTCATGGAAGGATCAACAGAGACCTCAACAAGGTTTCAACAACAATAATGGTGGAAGAAACAGGTTTAGCAATGACAAGCCTTTTCCATCATCTTCTCAGCAACAGACAGAGAGTTCTAAGCAGAACCACTCTGACTTAGCAACCATGGTCTCTGATCTAATCAGAACCACTCAAAGTTTCATGAATGAAAAAAGGTCCTCCATTAGAAACTTGGAGGCACAAGTGGGTCAGCTGAGCAAGAAAATTACTGAACTCCCTCCTAGTACTCTTCCAAGCAATATAGAAGAAAATCTAAAAGGAGAGTGCAAGGCCATCAACATGGCCGAATTTGGAGAGGAGGAAGAGGCAGTGAACGCCACTGAGGAAGAACTCAATGGACGTTCACTGGCCTCCAATGAGTTCCCCAATGAGGAACCATGGGAATCTGAGGCTCACACTGAGACCATAGAGATCCCATTGGATTTACTTCTGCCATTCATGAGCTCTGATGAGTATTCTTCCTCTGAAGAGGATGAGTATGCCACTGAAGAGCAAGTTGCTAAATACCTTGGAGCAATCATGAAGCTAAATGACAAGTTATTTGGTAATGAGACTTAGGAGTATAAACCCCCTTTGCTCACCAAAGAATTAGATGACTTGTCTAGGCAGAAACTACCTCAAAAGAGACAAGATCCTGGGAAGTTCTCAATACCTTGTGCCATAGGCACCATGACCTTCAAGAAGGCCTTGTGTGACCTAGGGTCAAGTGTAAACCTCATGCCTCTCTCTGTAATGGAGAAGCTAGTGATCTTTGAGGTGCAAGCTGCAAAAATCTCACTAGAGATGGCAGACATTTCAAGAAAACAAGCTTATGGACTTGTAGAGGATGTTCTGGTAAAAGCTGAAGACCATTACATCCCTACTGATTTCATAGTCCTAGAGACTGGTAAGTGCATGGATGAATCCATCATCCTTGGCAGACCCTTCCTAGCCACAACAAAGGCTGTGATTGATGTGGACAGAGGAGAATTGATCATTCAAGTGAATGAAGAATCCTTTGTGTTTAAGACTCAATGATATCCCTCTGTCACCATGGAGAGGAAGCATGAAGAGTTTCTCTCAAAACAGAGTCAAACAGAGCCCCCACAGTCAAACTCTAAGTTTGGTATTGGGAGGCCACAACCAAATTCTAAGTTTGGTGTTGAACCCCCACATTCAAACTCTAAGTTTGGTGTTGGGAGGTTCCAACATTGCTCTGAGCATCTCTGAGGCTCCATGAGAGCCCACTGTCAAGCTACTGACATTAAAGAAGCGCTTGTTGGGAGGCAACCCAATGTTTTATAATTATCTATTTTCCTTTGTTATTTTATGTTTTCTGTAGGTTGATGATCATGAGAAGTCACAAAATCAATTGAAAAATCAAAAACAGAAAGAAAAACAGAAAGAAAAACAGCACACCCTGGAGGAGAACTTGCTGGCGTTTAAACGCCAGTAAGGCTAGCAGATGGGCGTTTAACGCCCAGTCTGGCACCATTCTGGGCGTTTAACGCCAGAAAGGGGCACCAGACTGGCGTTAAACGCCAGGAAAGGGCAAGAAGTTGGCGTTAAACGCCAAAAATGGGCACCAGCCCGGCGTTTAACGCCAGAATTGGCACAGGGAGCTATTTTGCTCGCCACTTGGTGCAGGGATGACTTTTCTTTGACACATCAGGATCTGTGGACCCCACAGGATCCCCACCTACCCCACCACTCTCTCTCTTCTTCACCCATTCACCAATCACCTCAACACCTCTTCCCCAAAAACCCTTCACCTATCAAATCCCATCTTTCTCTTCACCACTCACATCCACCCTTCATAAAATCCCATCTACCTCACCATTCAAATTCAAACCACTTTCTCACCCAAATCCACCCTCCCATAGCCGAGCCCTACCCCTCTCTCCACTCCTATATAAACCCCTCTTCACTCCTTCATTTTCACACAACCTAAACACTCCTTCTCCCCCTTTGGCCGAACCACAAAGCCATTTCCATCTCCTTCATTTCTTCTTCTTCTACTATCTTCTTTCTTCTTTTGCTCGAGGACGAGCAAACTTTTTAAGTTTGGTGTGGTAAAAGCATTGCTTTTTGTTTTTCCATAACCATTTATGGCATCCAAGGCTGGAGAAACCTCTAGAAAGAGGAAAGGGAAGGCAAAAGCTTCCACCTCCGAGTCATGGGAGATGGAGAGATTCATCTCAAGGGTGCATCAAGACCACTTCTATGAAGTTGTGGCCTTGAAGAAGGTGATCCCCGAGGTCCCTTTCAAACTCAAAAAGAGTAAATATCCGGAGATCCGACATGAGATCTGAAGAAGAGGTTGGGAAGTTCTTACCAACCCCATTCAACAAGTCGGAATCTTAATGGTTCAAGAGTTCTATGCCAATGCATGGATCACCAAGAACCATGATCAAAGTGTGAACCCAGACCCAAAGACTTGGCTTACTATGGTTCGGGGGAAATACTTAGATTTTAGTCCGAAAAAAGTAAGGTTGGCATTCAACTTGCCCATGATGCAAAGAGATGAACACCCTTACACTAGAAGGTCAACTTTGATCAAAGGTTGGACCAAGTCCTCACAATCATTTGTGAAGAGGGCACCCAATGGAAGAGAGATTCAAGAGGAAAGCCGGTTCAACTGAGAAGGCATGACCTCAAGCCCGTGGCTAGAGGATGGTTGGAGTTTATCCAACGCTCAATCATTCCCACTAGCAACCGGTCCGAAGTTACTATAGACCGGGCTATCATGATTCATAGCATCATGATTGGAGAAGAAATAGAAGTTCATGAGGTTATATCACAAGAACTTTATAAGGTGGCGGACAAGTCCTCTACCTTGGCAAGGTTTGCCTTTCCTCATCTCATTTGACACCTCTGTTATTCAGTTGGAGTTGACATAGAGGGAGACATCCTCATTGATTAGGACAAGCCCATCACTAAGAAAAGAATAGAGCAAACAAGAGACCCCTCTCATCATCAAATCCCTGAGATGCCTCAAGGGATGCACTTTCCTCCACAAAGAACATTCTATCCTCCCTACGAGAATTGAGTTCCAACATGGGGCAACTAAGGGTGGAGCACCAAGAACATTCTATCCTCCTCCATGAAATTAGAGAAGATCAAAGAATCATGAGAGAGGAGCAACAAAGGCAAGGAAGAGACATTGAGGAGCTCAAGCACTCCATAGGATCTTCAAGAGAAAGAACAAGCCGCCATCACTAAGGTGGACCCGTTCTTTAATTTCCTTGTTCTTTATTTTCTGTTTTTCAAAAAATCATGCTTATGTTTATCTATGTTTGTGTCTTGTGATCATTAGTGTCTTAGTGTCTATGCCTTAAAGTTATGAATGTCCTATGAATCCATCACCTTTCTTAAATGAAAAATGTTCTTAATTGAAAAAGAGAAGAATTGCATGAATTTTGAATTTTATAACGGATTAATTATTTTGATGTGGTGGCAATACTTTTGTTTTATGAATGTATGCTTAAACAGTGCATATGTCTTTTGAATTTGTGGTTCATGAATAGTGGCTCTTGAAAGAATGATGAAAAAGGAGAAATGTTACTGAGGATCTGAAAAATCATAAAAATGATTCTTGAAGCAAGAAAAAATAGTGAATACAAAAAAAGAGAGAAGGAGAAAAACGAAAAAAAGGAGAAAAGAAAACAAAAAAAAAGAGAGAAAAGAAAGAAATAAAGTTGTGATCCAAGGCAAAAAGAGTGTGCTTAAGAACCCTGGACACCTCTAATTGGGGACTCTAGCAAAGCTGAGTCACAATCTTAAAAGGTTCACCCAATTATGTGTCTGTGGCATGTATGTATCCGGTGGTAATACTGGAAGACAAAGTGCTTTGGGCCACGACCAAGACTCAATAAGTAGCTGTGTTCAAGAATCATCATACTTAACTAGGAGAATCAATGACACTATCTGGATTCTGAGTTCTTAAAGAAGCCAATCAATCTGAATTTCAAAGGATAGAGTGAGATGCCAAAACTGTTCAGAGGCAAAAAGCTAAAAGCCCCGCTCATCTAATTAATACTGATCTTCATAGATGTTTTTGGAATTCATTGCATATTCTCTTCTTTTTATCTTATTTGATTTTCAGTTGCTTGAAGACAAGCAACAATTTAAGTTTGGTGTTGTGATGAGCGGATAATTTATACGCTTTTTGGCATTGTTTTTAGTATGTTTATAATATGTTTTAGTTAGTTTTTAGTATATTTTTATTAGTTTTTAGTTAAAATTCACTTTTCTGGACTTTACTATGAGTTTGTGTGTTTTTCCGTGATTTCAGGTATTTTCTGGCTGAAATTGAGGGACTTGAGTAAAAATCGGATTCAAAGACTAAAAAGGATTGCAGATGCTGTTGGATTCTGACCTCCCTGCACTCGAAGTGGATTTTCTGGAGCTACAAAAGCCCAATTAGCGCCCTCTCAACGGTGTTAGAAAAAAGACATCCTGGGCTTTCCAGCAATATATAATAGTCTATACTTTTCCCAAGATTTGATGGCCCAAACCGGCGTTTCAAATCAGCTCAAAACTGCCCGGCGTTAAACGCCGGAACTGGCACAAGAATGGGAGTTAAACGCCCAAACTGGCACAAAAGCTGGCGTTTAACTCCAAGAAGAGTCTCTACACGAAAATGCTTCAATGCTCAGCCCAAACACACACCAAGTGGGCCCGAAAGTGGATTTTTATGTCATTTACTCATCTCTGTAAACCCTAGGCTACTAGTTCTCTATAAGTAGGACCTTTAACTATTGTATTTTCATCTTTTGATCTTTTGATCTTTTGATCTTTTGATCATGTTTTTATGATTGAACCCTCTTTGGGAGGCTAGCCTCTCGGCCTTGCCTAGACCTTGTTCTTATGTATTTTCAACGGTGGAGTTTCTACACACCATAGATTAAGGTGTGGAGCTCTGCTGTACCTCGAGTATTAATGCAATTACTATTGTTCTTCTATTCAATTCAACTTGTTCTTGTTCTAAGATATCACTTGTTCTTCAACTTGATGAATGTGATGATCCGTGACACTCATCATCATTCTCACCTATGAACGTGTGCCTGACAACCACCTCCATTCTACCTTAGATTGAGTGGATATCTCTTGGATCCCTTAATCGGAATCTTCGTGGTATAAGCTAGAATTGATGGCGGCATTCAAGAGAATCCGGAAGGTTTAAACCTTGTCTGTGGTATTCTGAGTAGGATTCAATGATTGAATGACTGTGACGAGCTTCAAACTCGCGATTGTGGGGCGTTAGTGACAGACGCAAAAGAATCACTGGATTCTATTCCGACATGATCGAGAACCGACAGCTGAATAGCCGTGCCGTGACAGGGTGCGTTGAACATTTTCACTGAGAGGATGGGAGGTAGCCACTGACAACGGTGAAACCCTACATACAGCTTTCCATGGAAAGGAGTAAGAAGGATTGGATGAAGACAGTAGAAAAGCAGAGAGACGGAAGGGACAAAGCATCTTCATACGCTTATCTGAAATTCCTACCATTGAATTACATAAGTATCTCTATCTTTATCTTTATGTTTTATTCATCATTCATAACCATTTGAGTTTGCCTGACTAAGATTTACAAGATGACCATAGCTTGCTTCATACTAACAATCTCTGTGGGATCGACCCTTACTCGCGTAAGGTTTATTACTTGGACGACCCAGTACACTTGCTGGTTAGTTGTGCGAAGTTGTGATAAAGAGTTGAGATTACAATTGTGCGTACCATGTTGATGGCGCCATTGATGATCACAATTTCGCCAACCAGCTACCAAGCCAAAGATCCTACTATGAAAAAATATTTGGATAAAACCAAAAAACAGCTCAGACAACTCGGGGAATATAGGATCTGCCATATACCCCGCGAGCAAAACGCCCGAGCTGACGCACTCTCAAAACTAGCCAGCACCAAACCAGGGGGCAACAATAGAAGTCTCATCCAGGAAATACTACAAAACCTGTCAATATCGAAAGAAGAAAAAGTCTTAGCCATAACAGGTCGGGATCAAGGATGGATGACCCCCATAATTAACTACCTCAAAACAGAAGCGCTCCCTACAGATGAAAAGGAGGCAAAGAGGTTAAAAAGGGAGATACAGTACTACACTATCATAAACAACACCCTATACAAAAGAGGGATCTCAGCACCATTGTTAAAATGCGTACCGACCTCCAATACAAAGGAAGTCTTGGAGGAAGTACACAGCGGCATTTGAGGCAATCATCTCGGAGTGCAAGCTCTCACTAAAAAAGGTACTATAGGCGGGATTCTACTGGCCCACTCTACAGAAGGAAGCTACCGAATTTGTAAAGACATGTCCACCATGCCAGAAGCATGCCAACTTCACATCGCCCCGCCGGAAAAGCTCATCAGCGCGACCTCACCCTGGCCATTTGCAAAGTGGGGACTCGATCTTCTCGGACCCTTTCCCCAGGGATCGGGACAAGTCAAGTTCCTCATAGTGGGGGTAGACTATTTCACAAAATGGATCGAGACAGAACCCCTAGCCAATGCCACTGCTCAAAGAAGTCAGAAATTCCTATATAGGAACATCATTACAAGGTTCGGGGTCCCATACTCCATTACCACAGATAATGGCACCCAATTCACAGACGCAGGCTTCAGAAAACTAGTGGCCGACTTGAATATAAAACACCAGTTCACCTCCGTCGAACATCCCCAAGCCAATGGACAAGCCGAAGCTGCCAACAAAGTCATATTGACTGGGCTGAAACGGAGACTGCAAGAAGCAAAGGAAGCTTGGGCCGAGGAACTTCCACAAGTCCTATGGGCGTATCGAACAACCCCCCATTCTACTACGAATGAATCACCATTTCGATTAGCATACGGAGTTGAGGCAATGATTCCAATAGAAGTAGAGGAAGGGTCTCCCCAAGTAGTTCACTACAATGAACAAACCAACTCTCAACTTCAAAGAGAAGAGCTCGACCTACTTCCGAAAATCCAAGAAAGAGCTCAGATAAGAGACGAAGCACTAAAACGGCGAATGGCTTCCAGGTATAATCAAAAGGTAGTGCCAAGAGGTTTTGCTGAGAATGATCTCATCTTAATCCGAAATGATATTGGAGCAACTCGACCCGGAGAAGGAAAGCTAGCAGCTAATTGGAAAGGACCCTGCCAAGTCACGAAAGTACTGGGGAAAGGTCACCACAAAGTGTCCGACCTCGAGGGGCGAGAGCTACCAAGGTCATGGCATGCCTGCAAAAGGTGCCAGGCCGAGATCTAAAAGATTGCCTGACCTAGAAGGGTAAGCACTAACATGTACACACTCTTATTCATATCCTCATTTTATTGTTTAAAAGTTCGTAGATTCCCTAAAAAGTTTCCTACCATGATGTCCAATTACGACAGGTCGGCAAGGTGAAAACCAAATTCACCGCCCGATCACGACAAAGTCGGCAAGATGAAAGCCAAATTCATCATCTGATTACAAAGTGACAGGTCGGCAAGGTGAAAACCAACTTCACCGCCCGACCACGATGAAAACCAAATTCCCTGCCCGGTCACGACAAAGTCGGCAAGATGAAAGCCAAATTCATCGTCCGATTACAAAGTGACAGGTCGGCAAGGTGAAAACCAACTTCACCGCTGATGATTAGATTTTTGACGGTTTAGAATTTCACTAAGGAAATCTCGTTGTAAAGTATAGTTTCTAAACCAACAATAATCCTCTCATGCAAAAATTTGTTTGTCACAAGTACAAACCCCTAAAATCTATAAACCGAAGTATTTAAACCTCGGGTCGTTCTTGGTGCACGAAATTGCAATCACACTTTTGCAATTCCGCACAACTAACCAGCAAGTGTACTGGGTCGTCCAAGTAATACCTTACGTGAGTAAGGGTCGATCCCACGGAGATTGTCGGCTTGAAGCAAGCTATGGTTATCTTGTAACTCTTAGTCAGGATATCAATAATTATCAGGGTTGATTGTGAAAAGTAAAAGAACATGAAATAAGTACTTGTTTTGCAGTAATGAAGAACAGGTTGAGGTTTTGGAGATGCTCTATCTTCTGAATTTCTGCTTTCCTACTGTCTTCTTCTTCAAGCACGCAAGACTCCTTCCATGGCAAGCTGTATGTAGGGTTTCACCGTTGTCAATGGCTACCCTCCATCCTCTCAGTGAAAATGTTCAATGCGCTCTATCACAGCACGGCTAATCATCTGTCGGTTCTCAATCAGGTTGGAATAGAATCCAGTGATTCTTTTGCGTCTGTCACTAACGCCCAGCCTTCAGGAGTTTGAAGCTCGTCACAGTCATTCAATCCTTGAATCCTACTCAGAATACCACAGACAAGGTTTAGACCTTCCGGATTCTCTTGAATGCCGCCATCAGTTCTAGCTTATACCACGAAGATTCTGATTAAGGAATCCAAGAGATATCTACTCAATCTAAGGTAGAATGGAGGTGGTTGTCAGGCACACGTTCATAGGTGAGAATGATGATGAGTGTCACGGATCATCACATTCATCAAGTTTAGGAACAAGTGATATCTTAGAATAGAAGCAAGCGTGATTGAATGAAAAACAGTAATAATTGCATTAATCCATCAAGACACAGCAGAGCTCCTCACCCCCAACCATGGGGTTTAGAGACTCATGCTGTAGAAGATACAATGAGAAACGTGTAAAGTGTCATGAGGTACAGATACAATGTCCAAAGATCCTATTAATAGTGAACTAGTAACCTAGGGTATACAGAAATGAGTAAAATGACGAAAAAATCCACTTCTGGGTCCACTTAGTGTGTGCTTGGGCTGAGCATTGAAGCTTTCATGTGTAGAGACTTTTTCTGGAGTTAAACGCCAGCTTTTATGCCAGTTTGGGCGTTTAACTCTAATTTTGATGCCAGTTCCAGCGTTAAACGCTGGGAATTCTGAAGCTGATTTGCAACGCCGGTTTGGGCCATCAAATCTCGGGCAAAGTATGAACTATTATACATTGCTGGAAAGCCCAGGATGTCTAATTTCCAACGCCGTTGAGAGCGCGCCAATTGCGCTTCTGTAGCTTCAGAAAATCCACTTCGAGTGCAGGGAGGTCAGAATCGAACAGCATCTGTAGTCCTTTTCAGCCTCTGAATTAGATTTTTGCTCAGGACCCTCAATTTCAGCCAGAAAATACCTGAAATCACAGAAAAACACACAAACTCATAGTAAAGTCCAGAAAAGTAAATTTTAGCTAAAAACTAATAAAAACATAGTAAAAACTAATTAAAAAATACTAAAAACATACTGAAAATAATGCCAAAAAGCGTATAAATTATCCGCTCATCAGTTCTCCCTAGGAATTACAATAAAGTGTCTTGTTATTGGTTGTGAGTTGTTTTGGGATTTTTGAGATTTTAGACAAGAGATATAAATGGCAAAGAAAATAAACTAACAACTAATAAAACTCTTGGCAAGATATGAGAACTACAAGTCCTATCCTAGTTATCCTTCTCAATTGTGATGAGAATTGTGTATTGCTCCCACTTAGTTAACCTCTAACCATGGAGGAAAGTCATGTGGGTGAATCAATTTGATTCCTCAAGTCCTAATCAAATCCTAAAGGAAAGACTAGCTTTAGAGGCATTCAAATCAATTAGCAACTTCTAATTATCAATCAACAAAGGAATTAGATAACTCAAGAGTCACTAATTACTCTACCTAGGCCAAGAGGAACAAAACCTACACTAAAATCCAACCAAGCATTTCATCAAACACTTGGGAGGCACAAAAGAAAGGCAAAGAAAATTGACAACAAGAATAGAATCTAACAACATTTATGGCAATGAATTAACAACAACAATTAAAAGAAACACATTTATTATAAATTACCTTTTATTGAATTGGAAGAAAGTAGAAGGAACAATAGTAGATCTACAACAAAACATAAGAACAACATAAAGGAAATTACAACAAAAGAATGGAAGAAGAATGAATGTAACTACAAGGAATTGAAAGGTAGAAGTAGAAGAAAGTAAAGATTAAAATCTAGATCTAAGAACTAAACCTAATCCTAATCCTAATTCTAGAGAGAGGTGAGAGCTTCTCTCTCTAAAAACTAACTCTAAAACTAAACTATGCTAATGATTAAAAGTATGTTGATTCCTCTTCAATCCTTGGCTTAAATAGCATCAGAAATGAGTTGGATTGGGCCCACAAGGCTTCTAAAATCGCTGGCCACGTGTTGCATTAAGTGGGTCATGTGCCACCATCGACGCGTCCGCGTACCGTGCACGTGAGGGCCTCTATGCGCGATGCAACTATGGCAAATCTTATATCGTTTCGAAGCCCCAGATGTTAGCTTTCCAACCCAACTAGAACCACATTAATTGGACCTCTGTAGCTCAAGTTATGGTCAATTAGGTGCAAAGAGGTCGGCTTGACAGCTTTTGTGTTTCCTTTATTTCTCCATGAGTTCTCCATTTCTACATGCTTTTCCTTCATTCCCTTGGTCCAATCCTTGCCTCCTAAATCTGAAATCACTTAGCAAACATATCAAGGCATCTAATGGAATCAAGAAGAATTAGATTTAGCTATTTTAAGTCCTAAAAAGCATGTTTTCACTCTTAAGCACAATTAAAGGAGAAGTTATAAAACCATGCTATTTCAATGGATAAATGTGGGTAAAAGGTTATAAAATCCCCTAAATCAAGCACAAGATAAATCCTACAAATGGGGTTTATCAAACTCCCCACACTTAAACCAAGCATGTCCTCATGCTTAAACCAAGAATGAAGTAAAGGGTATGGCATTTATTCAATGGAACTAACTAAATGCAATCTACCTATATGCAACTATCTAAATGAATGCAATTGCTTGGTCAAAATAAATCAATTCCCAAGAAGCATATATGCACAAGAGCTAAGGACTAGCAAGTCTAATCCACAATTGAATTGAGTTATTAAATATTTTTACAAACTTGCATGAGAAGAGATGATCATAGGTGGAAACATGTAATTGAGCATCAAACCCTCACCGGATGTGTTTGCGCTCTATTCACTCAAGTGTGTAGGGTTGATTCTCTCAATTCTCCCCTATTCATGCTTTCCAAGATTTGTTCTTCTTCTAACAATCAACATATATTTCATGCATGCATACAAGTATCATGAGGTCTTTTCTTTGGTTGTAATGGGGCTAGGGTCAAGGTAGGATGCATATTTGGTCAAGTGAGCTTGAAATTTGAATCTTTGATAAGCTTAAACTTCCCACCTAACGTATGACATCCTATACAATTTCAAAGCTAACCTAACTACCCATTTTTCACTTTTTCACATACTCATGTATTTCTTTTTTATTTCACAACACATATGCATTGATTTTATTTGAACTTTACTTTGGGGCATTTTGTCCCTTTTTTATTCCTTTCCCTTTTTTTTCTTTTTTTCTATTTTTTTCTTTTCTTTTCCATATTATTTTTTTCTTTTCTTTTCTTTTTCTTTTGTTTTTTTCTCATTCTTTTCTTTCCATATACGAGAACATCAATGCATAATATTTTACATTTGATCAATACATGAGTATATACCCGATTCCCAATATTTTCAATAACAATACAAAACTACCCTTTTATTCACCCAATGTCCCAAGATTCCCACACTTGAATGATGCTCACACACACTAGCCTAAGCCAATCAAAGATCCAAATTAAGGACAATAATTATTTTCCGCTCTAGGCTTGTAATGTGCTAAAATAAGAGCAAAGTGGGTTAATCGTAGGCTCAAATTGGTTAACAATGGAAGATAAAAGGTAGGCCATTTGGGTAAGTGAGCTAATGAAATGATGGCCTCAATCATATAAATGCATGAATGCACAAAATAATAGAAATAGAGAATTAAACAAATCAAAGATCACAATCATAGAAAGAGAATAATGCACACAAGAAGGAAAATAAGTGGTTATAAATTGTAACCACATCAATAGGCTCAAATCTCACAAGCTTGTGTTCTAAGCTCAAAAACATAATCCACAATATATATAATTCAAGCAAGTTTAATGAAAAGTTTTCACTCAAATCAATTGGTGCCCTATAGATAGAAACCCTTGAAAAATTTTATTATTTTGACTAAGCTTATTGTGTATACATATGCAAAAATTAAGAAAATGCAAGTAAAAATCCTAAAATGCAAGTAAAAATCCTAAAATCCTAGAATGAAATGCAAAAGTGTTGGAATTAGAAACTTGTCACCCAAAATCGCCGAACGGTCGGACGACCTCCCCACACTTAAAAGTTTGCACCGTCCTCGGTGCACTCAAAGATGAGCAAGGGGGTACGGCGACTCTTCGGATTGCTGCGTGTTCTTAGTCTTGCTTCCGTTATTGCTTGTGGTGCATCATTTATGAAAAACAAAAATATAACACCATAAGTTGAGAAGATATAAAAGCAAGGAAGGATACATTGTTGGAATGAGGTAAATCACTAGAATTGAGTGAGTGAATTAGTGTGACATTAATGACAAATATGTGTGTGACTTCTAAATTAGGCGCCTTTTAGAACACACAAGCATAAAATCTATGTCACAAAAGAAGCATGTACTTCACTTATCCTAGTGTGCTTGAGATGCTTTAAGTAAACTTGTAAGGTAAAACAAGCATTAAAGAAGCATGAAAGCATTCAAGTCAAACACATATGGATGCGTATGATCATAAAATATAATGCATTAAGGTAAATGCACAACATCATCCCTCAAGAGATTGCCCACTCAAAGAGAGAGTTCAAATCACATGGTGGCTAGCTACAACATGCAATTCAAAAGAGTTACAAGCTCAAAGGCAATTCTCATCACTTGGTATTTTTCAAAAGGTAAGCATAAAAAACTCAAAACCAAGTAGCAAAATATAACCTCAATTAAAGAGTCCAACAAATATTATCTAAAAACATTCATGCTAAAATAGCATTTAGGCAATAAGGAGGCAGCAATGCATAGTAAACAAAGTCAATAATCCAACGCTTATAATGAAAAAGAGAAAATGAAATGAAAACTAAACTAAAATTAACTAATCGACTAACTAACTAACTAACTAATTAGTTAACTAAAATAAATGGTTGTCAATGGTGTTTGAAAGTGTTGGATGAAGGGTAGGAGAAGGAAAGAAGAAAAGAGAAGGAAAGAATTGGAAAGAGGAGAAGAAAAGAAAAGTGTTGAGAAAAAGGGATCCGCACGTACGCGCACATGGTGCGCGCGCGCGGGATGTGGTGCAATGGACCCGACGCGTACGCGTACAGGGTACGTCCGCATCGACGGATTATTCCGAGAGCGGCGCGCACGCGTCATGTGCGCGTGCGCGCGAATAGATTTGTGCCAAAGGCACAACGTTGGCGCGGCGTAGGCACAACTCTCTGGAAAATGCATGGAGGGTGGAACTTCTTAATCCACGCGTACGCGTGCATGGCGCGCTCACGTGGATGGTCCGAAATGCTTGATGCACGCGTACGCATGCATGGCGCGCTCATGTGGATGGTCCAAAACGGTTGATGTACGCGTACGCACGCAGTGCGCGTATGCGTGGATGGTGCTCTGATTTTCAAAAATTTTTTTGCTATGTTTTTTTTTTGCACCAATCCAAGCATTCTAAACCTCCAAACAGCTACCAAAACACCATAAAACCTTATTTAACATACTAAACTACCAATTAAACTCAACTAACTAAACAAAACATGAAATTAAACTAATTCTACCAATTTGTACAAAAGAGAAAATGAAAGGATTTTACCATGGTGGGGTGTCTCCCAACTAGCACTTTTGTTTATTGTCCTTAAGTTGGACTTATGGGGAGCTCCTCATCAAGGTGGCTTGTGCTTGTATTCATCTTGGAACTCCCACCAATGCTTGGTTCTCCATTGTGCCCCAAGATTCTTCATGGATTGAGCCAAGTCTTGATGGAGTTCTTCACAAGCTTGGGGCTCCCAAAGTTGATCCTCTTCTTGTAATCCGGGATCCCACACTTTGTTTGCACACCCGTCTTGAGGTTGATCATCATTATTAGTCCAACCGGGTGGTGAGTAAGGTGAATTCTCCATATAGTGGCCAACAATCCTCCTAGACCCATCTATTTGAGCACTACTCCAATCTTTATATCTCATGTTTGATGCATCAACCATAATGAGCCTTGATTTGCAACGCCCACCACAAAACCTTTTCCGCTTACGCTTCATCCCACAAACTTTCCTAAGTTGGCCATCCATTTCAAGCAAACCATATTCAAGTGGGATAATAAAACTAATAGAAATGAATTTCACCCACTCAAATGAAGGTGTAGATGGCAACCTAGGCAAAGATGCTTCCAAAGATCTTGACAAAGCATAACCAACCCTCGTTCTTCTATTTCTAGGGAATTCCACCTCTTCACAAGATCTCTTGATCTCAATCCTTTGTTCAACAATTTTATCTAAACCTTTTCCTTTACTCAAATCATAATAGGGAGGGTGAGAGAAATTTACCTCCTTAATGCTTTCAAATCCAATCGGAGAAGGTTCTTCATGCTCAAAAGATTCTTCATCACTAAGACTTGATGCTTGATCTTCATCACCAAGGGAACTTAATTCTTTCTCTATCCCATCCAAGTCTTCATATGGAATATGCCTTGAAAGGTGTGCACTTTCCTCCCTAGCATCAATTTCAATCATCTTGGAGGGGTTTTCTTCAACTCTATGTTCCCATGGAGGCTCCGCATCTCCTAAGTCTTCTACCACTTCTTCCTTGTCTTCAACAATTAAAGCTTCCTCCAATTGTTCCAATACAAAGCAACTTCCTTCATTTCCCACCGGAGTTTCCAATCTCTCCTTCATGCTATGCTCTTCTTGAGCCATGGGAGTTCCTTGAGTATTCAAGCATTGGGAGGCTAATTGATTTGTTACCACATCCAAGGCGGCCATGAAATTTTGCACATCCCTTTTCATCTCTTCTTGCCCTTGAACAAGAACACCAAGGGTTTCATCCATTAGAGGTTGGGGTGGGTGGAAGGGTTCCTCATTTTGGGGGAAGGGTTCATAGTAGGAAGGTGGTTCTTCTTGGTAGAGTTGTGGTGGTTCTATGTTTTCCACTCTTTCCACTTGTTGCACAACACACTCCATGGTTGCTTGAAATTGATCCAATGCTTCCTTGAGATGATCCCTTGACTTTTGTTCCGCTTGGATATCATGATAGGGATCATATGGGTCTTGGATCGATGGAGTGAATATTCTTCCATGTGAAGTTGTGGTGGAAGGTAGAATTCATCTTGTGGTTGAAAATTTTCATATATTGTGGGTGGTTCATCTTGGTAATAATATGGAGGAGGTGTCTCTTGAAAGGGTTGATATTGAGGTGGTTCCACATATGGCTCATATGGCTCAAAAGTTGGTTGGTGGGATGAATATGAATTAGAGTCATATGGAGGTATTTGGTGAAAAGAGGCTTGTGAGTATAGTTGATGATCATGTTGAGGATATAATTCATAGGCATATGGTGGTGGTTCTTGAAAGTCACAAGGAGATTCACCATAGCCATTTGATTGGTATGCATCATGGAATGGCTCTTCTTCATAGTGCATTGGTGGAGGTTGTTGCCATGAGGATTGATCATAAGCATATGGCTCCTCCCACCTTTGGTTATCCCATCCTTGATACACAATATCATTATAGTTCTCATCACCTACAACATAGTTGTAACCACACTCATAGCCAAAGTGAGAATTCATGATAATAAGAAAGGGCAAAAACAAAAAAATTGTAACAAATAAAAAGAACAAACTAAAAACTAACAAAGAAGCAAAAAGCAAACATATTCACAATATTCACATATATACAATAACCAATAACACAACACCATTGCAATCCCCGGCAACGGCGCCATTTTGATGATTAGATTTTTGACGGTTTAGAATTTCACTAAGGAAATCTCATTGTAAAGTATAGTTTCTAAACCAACAATAATCCTCTCATGCAAAAATTTGTTTGTCACAAGTACAAACTCCTAAAATCTATAAACCGAAGTATTTAAACCTCGGGTCGTTCTCCCTAGGAATTACAATAAAGTGTCTTGTTATTGGTTGTGAGTTATTTTGGGGTTTTTGAGATTTTAGACAAGAGATATAAATGGCAAAAAAAATAAACTAACAACTAATAAAACTCTTGGCAAGATATGAGAACTAGAAGTCCTATCCTAGTTATCCTTCTCAATTGTGATGAGAATTGCGTATTGCTCCCACTTAGTTAACCTCTAACCATGGAGGAAAGTCAAGTGGATAAATCAATTTGATTCCTCAAGTCCTAATCAACTCCTAAAGTAAAGACTAGCTTTAGAGGCATTCAAATCAATTAGCAACTTCTAATTATCAATCAACAAAGGAATTAAATAACTCAAGAGTCACTAATTACTCTACCTACGCCAAGAGGAACAAAACCTACACTAAAATCCAACCAAGCATTTCATCAAACACTTGGGAGGCATAAAAGAAAAGCAAAGAAAATTGACAACAAAAATAGAATCTAACAACATTTATGGCAATGAATTAACATCAACAATTAAAAGAAACACATTTATTATGAATTACCTTTTATTGAATTGGAAGAAAGTAGAAGGAACAATAGTAGATATACAACAAAACATAAGAACAACATAAAGGAAATTACAACAAAAGAATGGAAGAAGAATGAATGTAACTACAAGGAATTGAAAGGTGGAAGTAGAAGAAAGCAAAGATTAAAATCTAGATCTAAGAACTAAACCTAATCCTAATCCTAATTCTAGAGAGAAGTGAGAGCTTCTCTCTCTAAAAACTAACTCTAAAACTAAACTATGCTAATGATTAAAAGTATGTTGATTCCTCTTCAATCCTTGGCTTAAATAGCATCAGAAATGAGTTGGATTGGGCCCACAAGGCTTCTAAAATCGCTGGCCACGTGTTGCATTAAGTGGGTCATGTGCCACCATCGGCGCATCCGCGTACCGTGCACGTGCGCGCCCTTATGCGCGATGCAATTATCGCAAATCTTATATTGTTTCGAAGCCCCGGATGTTAGATTTCCAACCCAACTGGAACCGCATCAATTGGACCTCTGTAGCTCAAGTTATGGTCAATTAAGTGCAAAGAGGTCGGCTTGACAGCTTTTGCGTTTCCTTTATTTCTCCATGAGTTCTCCATTTCTACATGCTTTTCCTTCATTCCCTTGGTCCAATCCTTGCCTCCTAAATCTGAAATCACTTAGCAAACATATCAAGGCATCTAATGGAATCAAGGAGAATTAGATTTAGCTATTTTAAGTCCTAAAAAGCATGTTTTCACTCTTAAGCACAATTAAAGGAGAAGTTATAAAACCATGCTATTTCAATGGATAAATGTGGGTAAAAGGTTATAAAATCCCCTAAATCAAGCACAAGATAAATCCTACAAATGAGGTTTATCAACCGCCCGACCACGATGAAAAACCAAATTCATCATTTGATTTCGACAAAGGTCGACAAAGTGAAAACCAAATTCACTACTCAATCAAGACGCATTAATCTGAAGCATTCATCGTCCGATTATAAAGCAACAGATCGACAGAAACTGAAGAACATATTCACTGTACGATCTTGATAGGAATGATCGTCCGACAAAGGTGAAAATGCGATTCACCTAAAGGACGATCAAACCGGGACAGAAACCACCATTTACAAATTGGCAAAGATGAACACAGAATAATGCAAGAAGTTATCGAAAGTGATCCCAAAAAGAACCTAACGAGGTCTTATGGATTGCTATATAATAACTTAAAAAGACTAGCCGACACTAAAAAGTCGGACCAAGTCAACCTAGGTTATCAACAAATCCCTCGAAAGAGGTCTAGCCAACCCTATTAAAGAGGAATTGCTATAACTTAGAAGAGATCGACATAACGAAGTCGGTTTCCTACAAAACAAGTTATAAAAGTAATCCCTGAAAGAGACCTAACAAAGGTCTAAGAAAGAGGATTACAAAAATTACTTAGAAGAGATCGACCTAACGAAGTCGGTTTCCTACAAAACAAGTTATAAAAGTAATCCCTGAAAGAGACCTGAACAAGGTCCAAGAAAGAGGATTATAGAAATAACTAAGGAGAGCCCGACATGACAAAGTCGGCCCAAACGATAAAAGAGTTATAAAAGTAATCCCTGAAAGAGACCTGAACAAGGTCCAAGAAAGAGGATTACAGAAATAACTTGGAAAGCTACAGATTGGACAGACAAGAAGAAGTCGGACCAACAAAAGCTACAGCTTGGACCGACAAAAAGAAGTCGGACCAACAAAAGCTAAAGGAGGATCGACAAGAGAAGTCGGACCAACAAAAAACGTGTGCTAAAACGGACATGGCTCCGCCCAAAAAGCCACGGCTCCACGACAAGGCTATCAAAATTGTTCAGAATGACTAAAAAGTGTTCTACGAAAACACTAAAAGGCCGTTGGACAAATTAGCCCCAAGGACCACCTCGACCAAGAAGAAAGTGGACAAAATCAGAAGTGATCAAAAGAGGTCGGACAACAAAGTACTGACACTCTACAAAGATCCACAAAAACGGACAAAGACATCTCGCAAATGGCCAGAGGAAGGCCAGGAATGTTTTGCTAAAAGGAACGAAGTCTTGAAAAAAGACACTACTTAAAAAGCGAAAAGCACAGCCTCAAAGACAGAGCTAAAAAGTCATCCAAACAAACTTTAAAAAGGTTCCCATCGGAACACTACCTAAAAAGTTGTTGGATTATGACTAAAAAGCCCGAACAGCGAAGACAAACAAGTCGGAAGAAGGCTGAAAAGTCCCCTCAACAAAGTAAAAGGGGCAATACCAGACTCGCACAAGGAGAAACTACTCAAAGATCGACCAAAGTCAGGAGGCTTGAGCACGACTTCCCCGAAGAGATCGAAACTCTGAAAGCACGGTCACACGAAAAAGTCTGAACTCAAGCAGGGGCAAAGTCATACAGATCGACGTCAGCTAAAGAAGAGGTGCAAGTACGACTTCAAAAAAGAACAAGCCAAAAGGTTGGGAAACAACTTAAGGCTCAAATGCGCTTAGCCAAAAAGGATACAACTCCACTCAAAGAAGGCACAATCTCAAACAGGGCTACGAACATCATCCAAGACTAAAAAAAGGTTCTATATAAAGAACACTAAAAAGTCGTTGGACAAATCACTAAAAGTCCGGATATCAAGCCGCAAGGACAACTTCGCCAAAGCAGAGGGTTGTCAACACAAACTTAAAGCAAGGCATGATCAAGAAGGCAAGGGTAGAAAACCCACGCTACCACTCAAAAGAGGTTGGACTGTGAAGTACCAAACCTCTAGAAAATCTGCAAGATTACAAAGCAATGAAGAAACAAGCAAGACAGATGCTTGAGCACTATTTCCAAAGAGATCAAAGCTCTGAAAAGCACGATCTCATGGAAAGATCGAACTCAAGCAAGGGCACTGTTCATACCCTGGGTCAAGCTATCTGACCCGGGATGTTTAGCGACAAGTTGACCGACCTCTTTAGGTCAGACTATCCGACCTCTTCTCAAAGAGCTCGGCCAATGCCCGACCTCTTCTCAAAGAGCTTGGCCAAATCGCCAAAGGAGCCCAAAGCAGGCCCAAAATAAAGGAACACAGCCCAAATCTAAAGGCAGCCAAAGCCCAGAAAGATAAAGGCAGTTCCCCTAAAGATAAGATGACTTCACTCAAAGATAAGATAAGATAAGATAAGATAACTAACTTATCTTATCCACAGAAGGTCACTCCTCACCATTATAAATACACTGGAGCACCCAGGTATAACTCATACTCGGAGTCTACTCAATACCTATTTAATACCCTTGCTAACTTAAGCATCGGAGTCCCTTGCAGGTACCCCCCACCGTTCGGTGACAAGGGATCAGCAGTGCAGTCAGTCCAACAATTCGGACACGGCAGCTCCGGCCGTCTTCCACCAGCCGGACATGTTAGCACCGATCAGTACAGAAGATCTCGTCCGAGATTGACCTCCAGTTTCAGGTAACCCCCGGAACAGTAGCTTTCTTCCAATTCAATCTCTTCTTCATTACTCACCAAGGGCAATGGAGGTTGTGCTTCTTCTTCTTTAATCTCCATGTCAAGTTCAATAGGAGAGGATTCAATTGTAGATAAGGATTCATCAATGATTGAATCCATCTCTTGATCAACCTCTTCAAAGTCTTTAACCATGATATGCCTTGGAGGTTGTACATCCTCCTCAACATCAATATCAAACGTCTTGGAAGAAGGCTCTACGATTGGACTTTCCCATGGAGGTTTCACATCTCCCAAGTCTTCAACCACTTCCTCTTCTTTGATAATTTCGGCCTTCTCCACTTGCTCCAATACAAAATCAAACTCCTCATTAATGTCACTTAGTGTAGAGTTGTCTTCAATGATGGAGCTTCCCTCTTGTTCAACCTTCACTAATTCGTCAACTACTTCATCTTCAAGCGTCTCTCCTGCCTCCACCTTTTGGGCCTCCTCTTGCTTCTCTTGAAGTATGTGTGCATGAAACCGATCCATTACATCCCTAAGACGATCTCTTTGATCTTGTTCTGGATCAGTAGCATCATTGGGATCATGTTTCTCTTGGATTGATGGATATGGGTATTCTTGCATGGAGGGTCATGGTGCACTAAAGCTTGAGGGTTGAATAGTAGAGGTAGAGGGTTGGTCTATGCGGGATATAAGATTTTGGATTTTAGAGGTGAGACCAATGAGAGTAGATATAAATGTGGTTGGAAGCTCTCTTTGCCCTTGGCGAATAACACTAAAGGTATCATCTATGGGAGCTTGGGGTGGATAGGAGGGTTCATTTGTTGGGAGAAATGGCTCATAATACAGAGGTAGTTCTTCTTGATAAGGGTGTGGAGATGGTGTATATGGATGTGGTGGTTCTTGGGAGTAATTGTATAGGAATGGGGGTGGTTCTAAGTATGGCTCATAAGGCTCTTGGTATGGTGGGTAAGGATTAGGGTCATATGGGTGATGAGCGGATAATTTATACGCTTTTTGGCATTGTTTTTAGGTAGTTTTTAGTAAGTTTGAGCTACTTTTAGGGATGTTTTCATTAGTTTTTATGTTAAATTCACATTTCTGGACTTTACTATGAGTTTGTGTGTTTTTCTGTGATTTCAGGTAAATTCTGGCTGAAATTGAGGGACTTGAGCAAAACTCTGAAAGAGGCTGACAAAAGGACTGCTGATGCTGTTGGAATCTAACCTCCCTGCACTCGAAATGGATTTTCTGGAGCTACAGAACTCCAATTGGCGCGCTCTCAACGGCGTTGAAAAGTAGACATCCAGAGCTTTCCAGCAATATATAATAGTTCATGCTTTATTCGGAAATTGATGATGTAACTTGGCGTTGAACGCCAAGTACATGCTACTGTCTGGAGTTAAACGCCAGAAAAACGTCATGATCCGGAGTTGAACGCCCAAAACACGTCATAACTCGGAGTTCAACTCCAAGAGAAGCCTCAGCTCGTGAATTGATCAAGCTCAGCCCAAACATACACCAAGTGGGCCCCGGAAGTGGATTTATGCATCAATTACTTACTCATGTAAACCCTAGGGGCTAGTTTATTATAAATAGAACATTTAACTAATGTAGTTGACATCTTGGGACGATTAGTTCTCAGATCAGGGGGGCTGGCCATTCGGCCATGCCTAAACCTTTTACTTATGTATTTTCAACGGTGGAGTTTCTGCACACCATAGATTAAGGGTGTGGAGCTCTGCTGTACCTCAAGTATTAATGCAATTCTATTTTCTTTTATTTAATTCTCTCTTATTCTTATTCCAAGATATTCATTCGTACCCAAGAACATGATGAATGTGATGATTAAGTGACGCTCATTATCATTCTCACTTATGAACGCACGTGATTGACAACCACTTCCGTTCTACATGCAATAGAGCTTGAATGTGTATCTCTTAGATTCCCCAACAGAATCTTCGTGGTATAAGCTAGATAGATGGCGGCATTTATGAGGATCCGGAAAGTCTCACCTTGTCTGTGGTATTCCGAGTAGGATCCTGGGAATCCGGAAAGTCTAACCTTGTCTGTGGTATTCCGAGTAGGATTCCGGTAATGAATGACTGTGACGTGCTTCAGACTCGCAAGTGCTGGGCGTTAGTGACAGACGCAAAAGAATCAAGGGATTCTATTCCAGTAGGAGCGGGAACCAACCAGTGATTAGCCGTGCTGTGACAGAGCACGTGAGCGTAGTTTTCACTGTGAGGATGGGATGTAGCCATCAACCATGGGTGATGCCTCCAGACGATTAGCCATGCGAGTGACAGCCGCAGAGGACCATTTTCCCGAGAGGATTGAAAGTAGCCACCGCTGATGGTGAACAACTATACACAGCTTGCCATGGAAAGGAGTAAGAAGGATTGAGTTGAAGCAGTAGGAAAGTAGGCGTGCTTGAGCCATACAGTATCTCCATTCGCTTATCTGAAATTCCCACCAATGAATCTGCATAAGTACTCTATCCCTTTTATTATTTCTATTTTCTTATTTCTATTTTCGAAACCATAAACAAATTTAATCTGCCTAACTGAGATTTACAAGGTGACCATAGCTTGCTTCATACCAACAATCTCTGTGGGATCGACCCTTACTCGCGTAAGGTTTATTACTTGGACGACCCAGTACACTTGCTGGTTAGTTGAACGGAGTTGTGTCCACTCGTGCCAATTTCAAATTCCATAAAAATACAACTTAAAGAATAGTGATCACAATTTCGTCCACCAAGTTTTTGGCGCCGTTGCCGGGGATTGTTCGAGTATGGACAACTGACGGTTCATCTTGTTGCTCAGATTAGGTAATTTTCTTTTTAAAAATCTTTTTCAAAAATCTTTTTCAAAATTTTTCTTTTCTTTTTCGTTTTTCTAACAATGATTTTCGAAAAATATAATAAAAATACAAAAAAAATCATAAAATCATAAAAATCAAAAATATTTTGTGTTTCTTGTTTGAGTCTTGTGTTAATTTTTAAGTTTGGTGTCAATTGCATGCTTTTAAAATTTTTCTTGCATTTTTCGAAAATCTCATGCATTCATAGTGTTCTTCATGATCTTCAAGTTGTTCTTGATAAAGTCTTCTTGTTTGATCTTGATGTTTTCTTATTTTGTGTCTTTCCTTGTTTTTCTTGTGCACTTTTGCATTCATATTTTCCATGCATTAAAGATTTCTAAGTTTGGTGTCTTGCATGTTTTCTTTGCATCAAAAATTTTTCAAAAAATATGTTCTTGATGTTCATCATGATCTTCAAAGTGTTCTTGGTGTTCATCTTGACATTCATAGCACTCTTGCATGCATTCATTGTTTTGATCTAAAAATTTCATGCATTGAGTATTTTTGTTGTTTTTCTCTCATAATTAAAAATTTAAAAATCAAAAAATATCTTTTCCTTATTTTCCTCCAAATTTTCGAAAATTTTGGGTTGACTTGGTCAAAAATTTTCAAAATTAGTTGTTTCTTACAAGTCAAGTCAAATTTTCAATTTTAAAAATCTTATCTTTTCAAAATCTTTTTCAAAAATCATATCTCTTTCATTTTTTTTATCATTTTCAAAAATTTCAAAATTATTTTTTCAAAATATTTTCAAAAATCTTTTTCTTATCTTTATATCAAATTTTCGAAAATTAGCTAACAATTAATGTGATTGATCCAAAAATTTGAAGTTTGTTACTTTCTTGTTAAGAAAGATTCAATCTTTAAGTTCTAGAATCTTATCTTGTAGTTTCTTGTTAGTGAAGTCAATTTTACAATTAAATCTTTTTATCTTTTATCTTATCTTTTTCAAAAAGTTTATCTTTTTCAAAATTTGATTTCAAAATATCTTATCTAACTTCTTATCTTCTTATCTTTTTCAAAATTTGATTTCAAATCTTTTTCAATCAACTAACTAACTTTTTGTTTGTTTCTTATCTTTTTCAAAACCAACTAACTACCTATCCCTCTCTAATTTTCGAAAATTCTCCCTCTCTTTTTCAAAAATTCTTTTTGTTTTAAATTTTAATTTTAATTATATTTTGTCTTTGATTTTCGAAAATTACTAACCTCTTTTTCAAAAATTATTTTCGAAATTTCTCTTCTCTTCTCTTATTCTATTTAATTAGTTACTAACACTTCTCTTCACCTCTCTCTATCCAAAAATCCGAATCTCCATCTCCATTCTTCTATCCCCTTTCTTCTTTTACTAACATAAGGGAATCTCTATACTGTGACATAGAGGATTCCTCTTTCTTTTCTTGTTTTCTTCTCTTTCATATGAGCAGGAACAGGGAAAAAGGCACTCTTGTTGAAATTGATCCAGAACCTGAAAGGACTCTGAAGAGAAAATTAAGAGAAGCTAAATTACAACAATCCAGAAATAACCTTTCAGAAATTTTCGAACAAGAGAAGGAGATGGCAGCCGAAAGTAATAATAATAATGCAAGGAGAATGCTTGGTGACTTCACAAAGCCAACGTCCAAGTTTGATGGAAGAAGCATCTCCATTCCTGCCATTGGAGCCAATAACTTTGAGCTGAAACCTCAGCTAGTTGCCTTAATGCAACAAAACTGCAAGTTTTATGGACTTCCATCTGAAGATCCTTATCAGTTTTTAACTGAGTTCTTGCAAATCTGTGAGACTGTAAAGACAAATGGAGTTGATCCTGAAGTATACAGACTCATGCTTTTCCCTTTTGCTGAAAGAGATAGGGCTAGAATATGGTTGGATTCACAACCTAAGGATAGCCTGGACTCCTGGGATAAGCTGGTCACTGCCTTCTTGGATAAATTCTTTCCTCCTCAAAAGCTGAGCAAGCTGAGAGTGGATGTTCAAACCTTCAAACAAAAAGATGGTGAATCCCTCTATGAAGCTTGGGAAAGATACAAGCAGTTGACTAAAAGATGTCCATCTGACATGTTTTCAGAATGGACCATATTAGATATATTCTATTATGGTCTCTCTGAATTTTCAAAAATGTCATTGAATCATTCTGCAGGTGGATCTATTCACCTGAAGAGGCTCAAGAACTCATTGACATGGTTGCAAACAACCAGTTCATGTATACCTCTGAGAGGAATTCCGTGAATAATGGGATACCTCAGAAGAAAGGAGTTCTTGAAATTGATGCTCTGAATGCCATATTGGCTCAGAACAAAGTGTTGACTCAACAGGTCAACATGATCTCTCAAAATCTGAATGGATTGCAACACGCATCCAACAGTACTAGAGAGGCAGCTTCTGAAGAAGCTTATGATCCTGAGAACCCTGCCATGGCAGAGGTTAATTACATGGGTGAACCATATGGAAACACCTATAACCCATCATGGAGAAATCATTCAAATTTCTCCTGGAAGGATCAACAAAAGCCTCAACAAGGCTTTAACAATGGTGGACGCAATAGGCTGAGCAATAGCAAGCCATATCCATCATCTTCTCAGCAACAGACAGAGAATTCTGAACAAAACAATTCTAATTTAGCCAATATGGTCTCTGATCTGTCAAATGTCACTTTCAGTTTCATGAATGAAACAAGATCCTCCATTAGAAATTTGGAGGCACAAGTGGGCCAGCTGAGTAAGAAAGTCATTGAAACTCCTCCTAGTATTCTCCCTAGTAATACAGAAGAGAATCCAAAAGGAGAGTGCAAGGCCATTGATGTAGTCAATGTGGCCGAATGCACAAGGGAGGAGGAGGACGAAAATCCTAGTGAGGAAGACCTCCTGGGACGTCCCTCAAGCAAGAAGGAGTTTCCTATTAAGGATCCAAAGGAATCTGAGGCTCATACAGAGACCATAGAGATTCCATTAAATCTCCTTCTGCCATTCATGAGCTCTGAAGACTATTCATCCTCTGAAGAGGATGAAAATGTGACTGGAGAGCAAATTGCTCAATACTTAGGAGCTATCATGAAGCTGAATGCCAAGTTGTTTGGTAATGAGACTTGGGAAAGTGAACCTCCATTGCTCATTAGTGAACTAGATACCTGGATTCAGAAAACTCTACCTCAAAAGAAACAGGATCCTGGCAAGTTCTTAATACCTTGCACCATAGGCACCATGAGCTTTGAGAAAGCTCTATGTGATCTGGGGTCAGGGATAAATCTTATGCCACTCTCTGTAATGGAGAAGCTGGGGATCATTGAGGTACAACCTGCCTTGTTCTCATTACAATTGGCAGATAAGTCATTGAGACAAGCCTATGGAATAGTAGAGGACGTGTTAGTAAAGGTTAAAGGCCTTTACATCCCTGCTGATTTCATAATCTTAGACACTAGGAAGGAAGAGGATGATTGCATCATCCTTGGAAGACCTTTCCTAGCCACAGTAGAAGCTGTGATAGATGTCAACAGAGGTGAATTAGTCCTTCAATTGAATGGGGACTACCTTGTGTTTAAGGCACATGGCCATCCCTCTGTGACAAAAGAGAGTAAGCATGAAGAGCTTCTCTCAGTTCAGAGTCAAGAAGAGCCCACACAGTCAAACTCTAAGTTTGGTGTTGTGAGGCCACAACCAAACTCTACGTTTGGTGTTAAGACCCCATATCCAAACTCTAAGTTTGGTGTTGGGACTACACTAACATTGACCTGATCACCTTGTGGCTCCATGAGAGCCACTGTCAAGCTATTCACATTAAAGAAGCGCTTGTTGGGAGGCAACCCAATTTATCTAATTTTTATTTTATTTTGTTTTCTTGTTATTTTGTGTTTTATTAGGTACATGATCATGAGGAGTCACGAAAAAAACCATAAAAATTAAAAACAGAGTCAAAAACAGAAGAAAAAAATTTTTCACCCTGGAGGACGCACAGGCTGGCGTTCAACGCCAGTAAGATGCATCTGGCTGGCGTTCAACGTCAGAACAGAGCACCATTCTGGCGCTGAACGCCAGAAACAAGCAACATCCTGGCGCTGAACGCCAGCAATGTGCCTAGAGGAGAAAAGCTGGCGCTGAACGCCAGTAACAAGCATGAAACTGGCGTTCAACGCCAGAAACATGCTTTACATGGGCGTTGAACGCCCAGAACGTGCACCAATGGGCGTTTAAATGCCAGAATGATGCACGAAGACATTTTACATGCCTATTTGGTGAAGGAATGGTATTTCTTTACACCTCAGGATCCTGTGGACCCCACAGGATCACCTCAGGATCTGTGGACCCCACAGGATCCCCACTACCTTATTCCCACCTTACCTTTTAATCCTAATCACACTCTCCTAATCCTAAATCTCATTTTCCTACTCCCTATGTCACACTTCCCAACACCCATCACCAATCACCTCAATTCCTCTTCCCAATTACCCCATTCACCATTCACATCAACCCACTCTTCCCCATAAACCCCACCTACCTTCATAAAATTCAAATTCAATTTCCCACCCATTCCCACCCAAAATAGCCGAACACCTACCCTCCCCTCTCCCTATAAATACCCTTCCATTCTACTTCATTTTCACACAACACAACCCCTTCTTCTCCCACATAGCCGAACCTACTTCTTTCCCTCTCTACCATATTCTCTTCTTCTTCTTCTTCTCTTCTTTTTTTTCTTGCTCGAGGGCGAGCAATATTTTAAGTTTGGTGTCGTAAAAGCATAAGCTTTTTGTTTTTCCATTACCATCAATGGCACCTAAGGCCGGAGTATCCTCTAGAAAAGGGAAAGGGAAGACAAAAGCTTCCACCTCCGAGTCATGGGAGATGGAAAGATTCATCTCCAAGAGCCATCAAGACCACTTCTATGATGTTGTGGCAAAGAAGAAGGTGATCCCCGAGGTCCCTTTCAAGCTCAAAAAGAATGAGTATCCGGAAATCCGACATGAAATCCAAAGAAGAGGTTGGGAAGTCCTAACCAACCCCATGCAACAAGTCAGAACATTGATGGTTCAAGAGTTCTATGCCAATGCATGGATCACTAGGAACCATGATCAAAGTATGAACCCGAATCCAAAGAACTATCTCACAATGGTTCGGGGGAAATACTTAGATTTTAGTCCGGAAAATGTGAGGTTGGCGTTTCGCTTGCCCATGATGCAAGGAGATGAACGCCCCTACACTAGAAGGGTCAACTTTAACCAAAGGTTGGACCAAGTCCTTATGGACATATGTGTGGAAGGAGCTCAGTGGAGAATAGATTCCAAAGGCAAGCCAGTTCAACTAAGAAGACTGTATCTCAAGCCTATGGCTAGAGGATGGTTGGAGTTCATTCAACGCTCCATCATTCCTACTAGCAACCGATCTGAAGTTACTATGGATCAGGCCATCATGATCCATAGCATCATGATTGGAGAGGAAGTAGAAGTTCATGAGGTCATCTCCAATGAACTCTACAAAATAGCCGATAAGTCCTCCACCATGGCAAGGCTAGCTTTTCCTCACATTATTTGCCATCTGTGTTACTCAGCTGGAGTTATCATAGAAGGAGATACCCCCATTGAAGAGGATAAGCCCATCACCAAGAAGAGGATGGAGCAAGCAAGAGAAACCATGCACGGTTCTCAAGAAGTGCATGAGGAAGCTCATCATCAACAAATTCCTGAGATGCCTCAAGGGATGCACTATCCTCCCAACAACTATTGGGAGCAACTCAACACCTCCTTAGAAGATTTGAGCCACAATGTGGAACAATTAAGGGTGGAACATCATGAGCACTCCATCATTCTCCAAGAAATAAGAGAAGATCAAAGAGCAATGAGGGAGGAGCAACAAAGGCAAGGAAGAGACATAGAAGAGCTTAAGGACATTGTTGGACCTTCAAGAAGAAGACGCCACTAAAGGTGGATTCATTCCTTGTTCTTTATTTCTTCCTGTTTTCGGTTTTTAATGTTGTGTTTATCTATGTTTTGTGTCTCTACTTCATGATCATTAGTATGTAAACCATGCCTTAAAGCTATGAATAAAATCCATTAATCCTTCACCTCTCTTAAATGAAAAATGTTTTAATTCAAAAGAACAAGAAGTACATGAATTTCGAATTCATCCTTGAATTTAATTTAATTATATTGATGTGGTGACAATACTTTTTGTTTTCTGAATGAATGATTGAACAGTGCATATGTCTTTTGATATTGTTGTTTATGAGTGTTAAAATTGTTGGCTCTTGAAAGAATGATGAACAAAGAGAAATGTTATTGATGATCTGAAAAAAAATCATGAAATTGATTCTTGAAGCAAGAAAAAGCAGTGAAAAGCAAAAGCTTGTGCGAAAAAAAAATGGCGAAAAAAAAATAGAAAGAAAAAGAAGGAGCAGTAGAAAAAGCCAATAACCCTTAAAACCAAAAAGCAAGGGTAAAAAGGATCCAAGGCTTTGAGCATCAATGGATAGGAGGGCCCAAGGAAATCAGGCCTAAGCGGCTAAATCAAGCTGTCCCTAACCATGTGCTTGTGTCATGAAGGTCCAAGTGAAAAGCTTGAGACTGAGTGGTTAAAGTCGTGATCCAAAGCAAAAGAGTGTGCTTAAGAGCTCTGGACACCACTAACTGGGGACTCTAGCAAAGCTAAGTCACAATCTGAAAAGGTTCACCCAGTTATGTGTCTGTGGCATTTATGTATCCGGTGGTAATACTGGAAAACAAAATGCTTAGGGCCACGGCCAAGACTCATAAGTAGCTGTGTTCAAAAATCAACATGCTTAACTAGGAAAGTCAATAACACTATCTAAAATTCTGAGTTCCCAGAGACGCCAATCACTCTGAACTACAAAGGAAAAAGTGAGATGCCAAAACTGTTCAGAAGCAAAAAGCTACAAGTCCCGCTCATCTAATTATAATTAATATTCATTGATATTCTGGAATTTATAGTATGTTCTCTTCTTTTTATCCTATTTGATTTTCAGTTGCTTGGGGACAAGCAACAATTTAAGTTTGGTGTTGAGATGAGCGGATAATTTATACGCTTTTTGGCATTGTTTTTAGGTAGTTTTTAGTAAGTTTGAGCTACTTTTAGGGATGTTTTCATTAATTTTTATGTTAAATTCACATTTCTGGACTTTACTATGAGTTTGTGTGTTTTTCTGTGATTTCAGGTAAATTCTGGCTGAAATTGAGGGACTTGAGCAAAACTCTGAAAGCGGCTGACAAAAGGACTGCTGATGCTGTTAGAATCTGACCTCCCTGCACTCGAAATGGATTTTTTGGAGCTACAGAACTCCAATTGGCGCGCTCTCAACAGCGTTGGAAAGTAGACATCTAGAGCTTTCCAGCAATATATAATAGTCCATGCTTTATTCGGAAATTAACGACGTAACTTGGCGTTGAACGCCAAGTACATGCTGCTGTCTGGAGTTAAACGCCAGAAAAACGTCATGATCCGGAGTTGAACGCCCAAAACACGTCATAACTCGGAGTTCAACTCCAAGAGAAGCCTCAGCTCGTGAATTGATCAAGCTCAGCCCAAACATACACCAAGTGGGCCCCGGAAGTGGATTTATGCATCAATTACTTACTCATGTAAACCCTAGGGGCTAGTTTATTATAAATAGAACATTTAACTAATGTATTTGACATCTTGGGACGATTAGTTCTCAGATCAGGGGGGCTGGCCATTCGGCCATGCCTAAACCTTTTACTTATGTATTTTCAACGGTGGAGTTTCTGCACACCATAGATTAAGGGTGTGGAGCTCTGCTGTACCTCAAGTATTAATGCAATTCTATTTTCTTTTATTTAATTCTCTCTTATTCTTATTCCAAGATATTCATTCGTACCCAAGAACATGATGAATGTTATGATTAAGTGACGCTCATTATCATTCTCACTTATGAACGCACGTGATTGACAACCACTTCCGTTCTACATGCAATAGAGCTTGAATGTGTATCTCTTAGATTCCCCAACAGAATCTTCGTGGTATAAGCTAGATAGATGGCGGCATTTATGAGGATCCGAAAAGTCTCACCTTGTCTGTGGTATTCCGAGTAGGATCCTGGGAATCCGGAAAGTCTAACCTTGTCTGTGGTATTCCGAGTAGGATTCCGGTAATGAATGACTGTGACGTGCTTCAGACTCGCAAGTGCTGGGCGTTAGTGACAGACGCAAAAGAATCAAGGGATTCTATTCCAGTAGGAGCGGGAACCAACCAGTGATTAGCCGTGCTGTGACAGAGCGCGTGAGCGTAGTTTTCACTGTGAGGATGGGATGTAGCCATCAACCATGGGTGATGCCTCCAGACGATTAGCCATGCGAGTGACAGCCGCAGAGGACCATTTTCCCGAGAGGATTGAAAGTAGCCACCACTGATGGTGAACCCCTATACACAGCTTGCCATGGAACGGAGTAAGAAGGATTGAGTTGAAGCAGTAGGAAAGTAGGCGTGCTTGAGCCATACAGTATCTCCATTTGCTTATCTGAAATTCCCACCAATGAATCTGCATAAGTACTCTATCCCTTTTATTATTTCTATTTTCTTATTTCTATTTTCGAAACCATAAACAAATTTAATCTGCCTAACTGAGATTTACAAGGTGACCATAGCTTGCTTCATACCAACAATCTCTGTGGCATCGACCCTTACTCGCGTAAGGTTTATTACTTGGACGACCCAGTACACTTGCTGGTTAGTTGAACGGAGTTGTGTCCACTCGTGCCAATTTCAAATTCCATAAAAATACAACTTAAAGAATAGTGATCACAATTTCGTCCACCAATGGGGGTGTTTGGTGGTAAGGGGCTTATGAGTATGGTGGTTCAAAATTATGTTGAGGAGGGGGTTCATAGGCATACGGTGGTGGTTGTTGATAATAAAAAGGGTGCTCACTATAGCCATTATCTTGGTATGCCTCTTGGAAGGGCGCTTGGTCATAGTATGCTAGTGGAAAGTTGATGCCATGAAGGTTGTCCGTAAGCTTGAGGCTCTTCCCACCCTTGATTGTCCCATCCTTGATGCATGTTCTCATTGTAATCTCCATTTCGTACACCATAATTAGAACAAAACTCATAGCCAAAGTTGTGAGAATTCAAAGTAGTAAGAGAAAATAAAAACAAAGCTAATAAAAGTAAGCAACAAAGTCCTAAAACTAACAAAAGCTAGCAAACAAGCAAAAAGCAAATATTTTCAATAACCAATAATAAGGCACATGTTTGCAATTCCCCGGCAACGGTGCCATTTTGATGAACGGATTTTTGATGGTAAAGAAATTCACAAATAAATTTTCATTGCAAGTATATTTTCTAAACCAACAAATAATCCTTTCATACAAAAATTTGTTTGTCACAAGTACAAACCCCTAATAAAACTAAAAACCGAAGTATTGAAACCTCGGGTCGTCTCTCAAGAAATTGCAGGGAAGTGTATTTATTATTGGTTATTAGATTTTCTGAGAAATTTTGGAATGAGGAATGCAAAAATAAATAATTATAAATTAAAGCAACGAAAATTAACAAGAGATTTTATGTAATTGAATTAAAAAGCCTTGGCTAGAAGAAGATTAATCAGAAGTTTGATGAGCGGATAATTTGTACGCTTTTTGGCATTGTTTTTAGTATGTTTTTAGTATGATCTAGTTAGTTTTTACTATATTTTTATTAGTTTTTAGTTAAAATTCACTTTTCTGGACTTTACTATGAGTTTGTGTGTTTTTCTGTGATTTCAGGTATTTTCTGGCTGAAATTGAGGGACCTGAGCAAAAATCTGATTCAGAGACCAAAAAGGACTGCAGATGCTGTTGGATTCTGACCTCCCTGCACTCGAAGTGGATTTTCTGGAGCTACAGAAGCCCAATTGGCGTGCTCTCAATGGCGTTGGAAAGTAGACATCCTGGGATTTCCAGCAATATATGATAGTTCATACTTTGCCCAAGATTTGATGGCCCAAACCGGCGTTCAAAGTCACCCTCAGGAATTCCAGCGTTAAACGCCGGAACTGGCACAAGAATGGGAGTTAAACGCCCAAACTGGCACCAAAGCTGGTGTTTAACTCCAAGAGGAGTCTCTACACGAAAATGCTTCATTTCTCAGCCCAAGCACACACCAAGTGGGCCCGGAAGTGGATTTTTATGTCATTTACTCATCTCTGTAAACCTTAGGCTACTAGTTCTCTATAAGTAGGACCTTTTACATCTTTTGATCACTTGAGATCTCTAGATCATCTTTGGACATCTAGTTCTTAGATCATTGGGAGGCTGGCCATTCGGCCATGCCTAGACCTTGTTCTTATGTATTTTCAACGGTGGAGTTTCTACACACCGTAGATTAAGGTGTGGAGCTCTGCTGTACCTCGAGTATTAATGCAATTACTATTGTTCTTCTATTCAATTCCGCTTGTTCTTGTTCTATGATATCACTTGTTATTCAACTTAATGAATGTGATGATCTGTGACACTCATCATCATTCTCACCTATGAACGTGTGACTGATAACCACCTCCGTTCTACCTTCGATTGGGTGAATATCTCTTGGATTCCTGATACACGATGCATGGTTGATCGCCTGACAAACGAGTGCTCGCCTGACAACCGAGCCATCCATTCCGTGAGATCAGAGTCTTCGTGGTATAGGCTAGAACTGATGGCGGCATTCAAGAGAATCCGGAAGGTCTAACCTTGTCTGTGGTATTATGAGTAGGATTCAATGATTGAATGACTGTGACGTACTTCAAACTCTTGAGGGCGGGGCGTTAGTGACAGACGCAAAAAAATCACTGGATTCTATTCCGGCCTGATCGAGAACTGACAGATGGATAGCCGTGCCGTGACAGGGTGCGTTGAACATTTCCACTGAGAGGATGGGAGGTAGCCACTGACAACGGTGAAACCCTTGCTTAAGCTTGCCATGGAAAGGGGTAAGAAGGATTGGATGAAGACAGTAGGAAAGCAGAGAGACGGAAGGGAAGGCATCTTCATACGCTTATCTGAAATTCCTACCAATGAATTACATAAGTATCTCTATCTTTATCTTTATGTTTTATGCGTTTATCACCATACCCATTTGAGTTTGCCTGACTAAGATTTACAAGGTGACCATAGCTTGCTTCATACCAACAATCTCTGTGGGATCGACCCTTACTCGCGTAAGGTTTATTACTTGGACGACCCAGTACACTTGCTGGTTAGTTGTGCGAAGTTGTGTTTATGCCATGGTACTGAATACCAAGTTTTTGGATTCATTACCGGGGATTAATTGAGTTGTGAAAAGTATTGATCACAATTTCGTGCACCAAGTTTTTGGCGCCGTTGCCGGGGATTGTTGAGTTTGGAAAACTGACGGTTCATCTTGTTGCTTAGATTAGGTATTTTTTTTTCGGAATTCTTGAAGATGAATTCTAGAGTTTCATGATGATTTGTTGAAGTCTGGCTGGCTGTGAAGCCATGTCTAATTTCATTGGACCGAGGTTTCAACTTATCATCACAAGAGCTTGTTGATTTTTATCAATCTTGCTGTTGGAGCAGTGATCTGCTAAGGCTTGGCTGGCCATTGGCCATGTCTAGTGTTTTGGACCGAAGCTTTCCTTGAAAGCTTGGCTGGCTGTGAAGCCATGTCTAATTCCTGGACCGGAGTCTTAGACTAAACATTGCATGATTCCTGGAGTTCTCATTAAGAATTTTGATACCTTTATCTTCTTTTTCCACTTAATTTTCGAAAATCACAAAAAAAAAATTTACAAAGTCATAAAATCCAAAAATATTTCTTGTTTGAGTCTAGTGTCTCATGTTAAGTTTGGTGTCAATTGCATGCATTCATTCATATGTCTTAGTGATCTTCAAGATGTTCTTGATGATTTCTTACTCTAATCTTTAAATTCTCTTGACTTGAGTGTTTTGTGTGTCTCATATGCATTCTCATTAGTGTCAATAGTATACAAACTGCTAAGTTTGGTGTCTTGCATGCATTGTTATTTGATTCTTGTTGCATTTTGATTTTTCCTTATTATTAAAAATCCAAAAATATTTTTAATTTGTGTCTTCTCAAGTCAATAATACAGAGAATTAAAGATTCAGAACATACAGCAGAGGAATTACACAGAAAAAGCTGGGCGTTCAAAACGCCCAGTGAAGAAGGACAGACTGGCGCTTAAACGCCAGCCAGGGTACCTGGTTGGGCGTTTAACGCCCAAAAGGGTATAGTTTTGGGCGTTAAACGCCAGAATGTGCACCATTCTGGGCGTTTAACGCCAGGATGGCACAAGAGGGAAGATTTTGTTTTCAATGCAAATTTTTTTCAAGTTTTCAAAGTTTTTCAAAATCAAATCTTTTTCAAATCATATCTTTTCAATCAAATCTCTTTCAAAATCAATTTCTTTCTATTTTTAAAAATACTTGCTATCAATTAATGATTTGATTCAAAATTTCAAGTATGTTGCCTTTTCTGTTGAGAAAGGTTTAATGTTTGAATCATATCTTTTCTTGTTAGCCAAGTTTTTAATTTTCAAAATCAAATCTTTTTAAAATGTTTTTCAAATCATATTTTCTCAATCACATCTTTTTAAAACTAATCATATCTTCTTAACCACATCTTTTTCAAAATAGTTTTCAATCAAATCTTTTTGATTTCTAATTTCAAAATCTGTTTCAAAAATCACTTGATTTGTTTTCCACTTTCTTTTTCGAAAATCAATTAGTGTTTTTTCAAAAATGTTTTCAAAATCTTTTACTTAATTTTCGAAAATTACTTCCCTTCTTTTCACATCCTTCTATTTATGGACTAACACTATTCCTTAATGAAAAATTCGAACTCCATCTTCTTTGATAAGTTTGAATTTTCTACTTCTGTCTTTTATTTTTCTTTTCCTCTGACACCTAAAGGAATCTCTATACTGTGACATAGAGGATTCCACATTTTCTTGTTCCTTTCTCTTTCTTATGAGCAGGAGCAAGGACAAAAGCATTCTTGTTGAGGCTGATCCTGAACCTGAAAGGACCTTGAAGAGAAAGCTAAGAGAAGCCAAGGCACAACTCTCTGTAGAGGACCTAACAGAAATCTTCAAAGAAGAAGAACCTATGGCAGCCGAAAACAACAACAATGCCAACAATGCAAGGAAGGTGCTGGGTGACTTTACTGCACCTACTCCCGACTTTTATGGGAGAAGCATCTCTATCCCTGTCATTAGAGCAAACAACTTTGAGCTTAAGCCTCAATTAGTTTCTCTAATGCAACAGAATTGCAAGTTCCATGGACTTCCATTGGAAGATCCTCATCAGTTCTTAGCTGAATTCTTGCAAATCTGTGACACTGTCAAGACTAATGGGGTTGACCCTGAGGTCTACAGACTTATGCTATTCCCTTTTGCTGTAAGAGACAGAGCTAGGACATGGTTGGACTCTCAACCTAAAGAAAGCCTAGACTCTTGGGAAAAGCTAGTCAATGCCTTCTTGGCAAAGTTCTTTCGACCTCAAAAATTGAGTAAGCTTAGATTGGAAGTCCAAACCTTCAGACAGAAGGAAGGAGAATCCCTCTATAAAGCTTGGGAAAGATACAAACAATTAATCAGAAAGTGTCCCTCTGACATGCTTTCTGAATGGAGCATCATAGGTATTTTCTATGATGGTCTCTCTGAACTGTCCAAGATGTCTTTGGATAGCTCTGCTGGAGGATCTCTTCATCTGAAGAAGACGCCTACAGAAGCTCAAGAGCTGATTGAAATGGTTGCAAATAACCAATTCATGTACACTTCTGAGAGGAATCCTGTGAACAATGGGACTAGTCAGAAGAAAGGAGTTCTTGAGATTGACACTCTGAATGCCATATTGGCTCAGAACAAAATATTGACTCAACAAGTCAATATGATTTCTCAAAGTCTGTCTGGAATGCAAAATGCACCAAGCAGTACTAAGGAAGCTTCATCTGAGGAAGAAGCTTATGATCCTGAGAACCCTTCAATGGAAGAGGTGAATTACATGGGAGAACCCTATGGAAACACCTATAATCCTTCATGGAGAAATCATCCAAATCTCTCATGGAAGGATCAACAGAGACCTCAACAAGGTTTCAACAATAATAATGGTGGAAGAAACAGGTTTAGCAATAGCAAGCCTTTTCCATCATCTTCTCAGCAACAGACAGAGAGTTCTAAGCAGAACACCTCTGACTTAGCAACCATGGTCTCTGATCTAATCAAAACCACTCAAAGTTTCATGACTGAAACAAGGTCCTCCATTAGAAACTTGGAGGCACAAGTGGGTCAGCTGAGCAAGAAAATTACTGAACTCCCTCCTAGTACTCTCCCAAGCAATACAGAAGAAAATCCAAAAGGAGAATGCAAGGCCATCAACATGGCCGAATTTTGGGAGGAAGGAGAGGCAGTGAACGCCACTGAGGAAGACCTCAATGGTCGTCCACTGGCCTCCAATGAGTTCCCCAATGAGGAACCATGGGAATCTGAGGCTCAAAATGAGACCATAGAGATTCCATTGAATTTACTTCTGCCATTCATGAGCTCTGATGAGTATTCTTCCTCTGAAGAGGATGAGTATGTCACTGAAGAGCAAGTTGCTAAATACCTTGGAGCAATCATGAAGTTAAATGACAAGTTATTTGGAAATGAGACTTGGGAGGATGAACCCCCTTTGCTCACCAAAGAACTGGATGACTTGTCTAGGCAGAAATTACCTCAAAAGAGACAGGATCCTGGGAAGTTTTCAATACCTTGTACCATAGGCACCATGACCTTCAAGAAGGCCTTGTGTGACTTAGGGTCAAGTGTAAACCTCATGCCTCTCTCTGTAATGGAGAAGCTAGGGATCTTTGAGGTACAAGCTGCAAAAATCTCACTAGAGATGGCAGACAACTCAAGAAAACAAGCTTATGGACTTGTAGAGGATGTTCTGGTAAAAGTTGAAGACCATTACATCCCTACTGATTTCATAGTCCTAGAGACTGGGAAGTTCATGGATGAATCCATCATCCTTGCAGACCCTTCCTAGCCACAGCAATGGCTGTGATTGATGTTGATAGAGGAGAGTTGATCATTCAAGTGAATGAAAAATCCTTTGTGTTTGAGGCTCAAGGATATCCCTCTGTCACCATGGAGAGGAAGCATGAAGAGCTTCTCTCAAAACAGAGCCAAACAGAGCCCCCACAGTCAAACTCTAAGTTTGGTGTTGGGAGGCCACAACGAAACTCTAAGTTTGGTGTTGAACCCCCACATTCAAACTCTAAGTTTGGAGTTGGGAGGTTCCAACTTGGCTCTGAGCATTTCTGAGGCTCCATGAGAGTCCTCTGTCAAGCTACTGACATTAAAGAAGCGCTTGTTGGGAGGCAACCCAATGTTATATTTTATCTATTTTCCTTTGTTATTTTATGTTCTTTTGTAGGTTGATGATCATGAGAAGTCACAAAATCAATGAAAAAAGCAAAAACAGAATGAAAAACAGGAAGAAAAATAGCATACCCTGGAGGAAGAACTTACTGGCGTTTAAACGCCAGTAAGGCTAGCTGTTGGGCGTTTAATGCCCAGTCTGGCACCATTCTGGGTGTTTAACGCCAGAAAGGGGCACCAGACTGGCGTTAAACGCCAGAAAAGGGCAAGAAGCTGGCGTTAAACGCCAGGAATAGGCACCAGCCCGGCGTTTAACGCCAGAAATGGCTAAAAATGCATTTTTGCATGCCATTTGGTGCAGGGATGACTTTTCCTTGACACCTCAGGATCTGTGGACCCCACAGGATCCCCACCTACCCCACCACTCTCTCTCTTCTTCACCCATTCACCAACCACCTCAACACCTCTTCCCCAAAAACCCTTCACCTATCAAATCCCATCTTCCTCTTCACCACTCACATCCATCCTTCATAAAACCCTACCTACCTCACCATTCAAATTCAAACCACTTTCCCACCCAAACCCTCCCTCAATTGACCGAACCCTACCCTTCCCCCTTTCCTATATAAACCCATCTTCACTCCTTCATTTTCACACTACCTAAACACTACTTCTCCCCCTTTGGCCGAACACAAAGCCATTCGCTTCTTCCTCATTTCTACTTCTTCTACTCTCTTCTTTCTTCTTTTGCTCGAGGACGAGCAAACATTTTAAGTTTGGTGTGGAAAAAGCATTGCTTTTTGTTTTTCCATAACCATTTATGGCATCCAAGGCCGGAGAAACCTCTAGAAAGAGGAAAGGGAAGGCAAAAGCTTCCACCTCCGAGTCATGGGAGATGGAAAGATTCATCTCAATGGTGCATCAAGACCACTTCTATGAAGTTGTGGCCTTAAAGAAGGTGATCCCCGAGGTCCCATCTTCACTCAAAAAGGGTGAATATCCGGAGATCCGACATGAGATCCGAAGAAGAGGTTGGGAAGTTCTTACCAACCCCATTCAACAAGTCGGAATCTTAATGGTTCAAGAGTTCTATGCTAATGCATGGATCACCAAGAACCATGATCAAAGTGTGAACCCGGATCCAAAGAATTGGCTTACTATGGTTCGGGGGAAATACTTGGATTTTAGTCCGGAAAGTCTAAGGTTGGCATTCAATTTGCCCATGATGCAAGGAGATGAACATCCTTACACTAGAAGGGTCAACTTTGATCAAAGGTTGGACCAAGTCCTCACAGTTATTTGTGAAGAGGGCGCCCAATGGAAGAGAGATTCAAGAGGGAAGCCGGTTCAATTGAGAAGGCATGACCTCAAACCCGTGGCTAGGGGATGGTTGGAGTTCATCCAACGCTCAATCATTCCCACTAGCAACCAGTCCGAAGTTACCATAGACCGGGCTATCATGATTCAAAGCATCATGATTGGAGAAGAAATAGAAGTTCATGAGGTTATAGCTCAAGAGCTTTATAAGGTGGCGGACAAGTCCTCTACCTTGGCAAGGTTAGCCTTCCCTCATCTCATTTGTCACCTCTGTTATTCAGTTGGAGTTGACATAGAGGGAGACATCCCTATTGATGAGGACAAGCCCATCACTAAGAAGAGAATGGAGCACACAAGAGATCCCACTCATCATGAGATTCCTAAGATACCTCAAGGGATGCACTTTCCTCCACAAAACTATTGGGAGCAACTAAACACCTCCCTAGGAGAATTAAGTTCCAACATGGGACAACTAAGGGTGGAGCACCAAGAACACTCCATCATCCTCCATGAAATTAGAGAAGATCAAAGAATCATGAGAGAGGAGCAACAAAGACAAGGAAGAGACATTGAGGAGCTCAAGCACTCCATAGGATCTTCAAGAAGAAGAACAAGCCGCCATCACTAAGGTGGACCCGTTCTTTAATTTCCTTGTTCTTTATTTTCCTGTTTTTCGAAAATTATGCTTATGTTTATCTATGTTTGTGTCTTGTGATCATTAGTGTCTTAGTGTCTATGCCTTAAAGTTATGAATTTCCTATGAATCATCACCTTTCTTGAATGAAAAATGTTCTTAATTGAAAAAAAGAAGAATTGCATGAATTTTGAATTTTATAACAGTTTAATTATTTTGATGTGGTGGCAATATTTTTGTTTTCTGAATGTATGCTTAAACAGTGCATATGTCTTTTGAATTTGTGGTTCATGAATGTTGGCTCTTGAAAGAATGATGAAAAAGGAGACATGTTACTGAGGATCTGAAAAATCATAAAAATGATTCTTGAAGCAAGAAAAAGCAGTGATTTAAAAAAAACGAAAAAAAGGGAGAAAAGAAACGAAAAAATAAGAGAGAAGAAAAGAAAAAAAGAAAAAAAAGAATAATAAAAAGTTGTGATCCAAGGCAAAAAGAGTGTGCTTAAGAACCCTGGACACCTCTAGTTGGGGACTCTAGCAAAGCTGAGTCACAATCTGAAAAGGTTCACCCAATTATGTGTCTGTGGCATGTATGTATCCGGTGGTAATACTGGAAGACAGAGTGCTTTGGGCCACGGCCAAGACTCAATAAGTAGCTATGTTCAAGAATCATCATACTTTACTAGGAGAATCAATAACACTATCTGGATTCTAAGTTCCTAAAGAAGCCAATCATTCTGAATTTCAAAGGATAGAGTGAGATGCCAAAACTATTCAGAGGCAAAAAACTAAAAGCCCCGCTCATCTAATTAATACTGATCTTCATAGATGTTTTTGGAATTCATTGCATATTCTCTTCTTTTTATCTTATTTGATTTTCAGTTGCTTGAGGACAAGCAACAATTTAAGTTTGGTGTTGTGATGAGCGGATAATTTGTACGCTTTTTGGCATTGTTTTTAGTATGTTTTTAGTATGATCTAGTTAGTTTTTAGTATATTTTTATTAGTTTTTAGTTAAAATTCACTTTTCTGGACTTTACTATGAGTCTGTGTGTTTTTCTGTGATTTCAGGTATTTTCTGGCTGAAATTGAGGGACCTGAGCAAAAATCTGATTCAGAGACCAAAAAGGACTGCAGATGCTGTTGGATTCTGACCTCCCTACACTCGAAGTGGATATTCTGGAGCTACAGAAGTCCAATTGGCACGCTCTCAACGGCGTTGGAAAGTAGACATCCTGGGCTTTCCAGCAATATATGATAGTTTATACTTTGCCCAAGATTTGATGGCCCAAACCGGCGTTCAAAGTCACCCTCAGGAATTCCAGCGTTAAACGCCGGAACTGGCACAAGAATGGGAGTTAAACGCCCAAACTGGCACCAAAGCTGGTGTTTAACTCCAAGAGGAGTCTCTACACGAAAATGCTTCATTTCTCAGCCCAAGCACACACCAAGTGGGCCCGGAAGTGGATTTTTATGTCATTTACTCATCTCTGTAAACCTTAGGCTACTAGTTCTCTATAAGTAGGACCTTTTACATCTTTTGATCACTTGAGATCTCTAGATCATCTTTGGACATCTAGTTCTTAGATCATTGGGAGGCTGGCCATTCGGCCATGCCTAGACCTTGTTCTTATGTATTTTCAACGGTGGAGTTTCTACACACCATAGATTAAGGTGTGGAGCTCTGCTATACCTCGAGTATTAATGCAATTACTATTGTTCTTCTATTCAATTCCGCTTGTTCTTGTTCTAAGATATCACTTGTTCTTCAACTTGATGAATGTGATGATCCGTGACACTCATCATCATTCTCACCTATGAACGTGTGACTGACAACCACCTCCGTTCTACCTTCGATTGGGTGAATATCTCTTGGATTCCTAATACACGATGCATGGTTGATCGCCTGACAAACGAGTGCTCGCCTGACAACCGAGCCATCTATTCCGTGAAATCAGAGTCTTCGTGGTATAGGCTAGAACTGATGGCGGCATTCAAGAGAATCCGGAAGGTCTAACCTTGTCTGTGGTATTCTGAGTAGGATTCAATGATTGAATGACTGTGACGTGCTTCAAACTCCTGAGGGCGGGGCGTTAGTGACAGACGCAAAAGAATCACTGGATTCTATTCCGGCCTGATCGAGAACTGACAGATGGATAGCCGTGCTGTGACAGGGTGCGTTGAACATTTCCACTGAGAGGATGGGAGGTAGCCACTGACAACGGTGAAACCCTTGCTTAAGCTTGCCATGGAAAGGAGTAAGAAGGATTGGATGAAGACAGTAGGAAAGCAGAGAGACGGAAGGGAAGGCATCTTCATACGCTTATCTGAAATTCCTACCAATGAATTACATAAGTATCTCTATCTTTATCTTTATGTTTTATGCGTTTATCACCTTACCCATTTGAGTTTGCCTGACTAAGATTTACAAGGTGACCATAGCTTGCTTCATACCAACAATCTCTGTGGGATCAACCCTTACTCGCGTAAGGTTTATTACTTGGACGACCCAGTACACTTGCTGGTTAGTTGTGCGAAGTTGTGTTTATGCCATGGTACTGAATACCAAGTTTTTGGATTCATTACCGGGGATTAATTGAGTTGTAAAAAGTATTGATCACAATTTCGTGCACCAAAGTTCTATCCTTATTAGATTTCCTAAGATCAATAGTAATAGGTTGTTGTGTCTGCTTAGTTACCCCTCAACAAATGAAGGAAAGTCAAGTAGTTGAGCTAACTCCGGTTCACAAGTCCTAATCCTTTCCCTTGGGAAGGATTAGCGTTAGTGACTAGAGAGCCAGCCAACAACTCCCAATTACAATTTAACTCTTGTGTCTCCCAACTCAAGGGTCTCCTAATATTAATTAACTCCAAATCCAAGTTGGAAGCCTACTCCATTGACATGGATGCTAATTTTTCATACATGTAAAGGGAGTATAAAGAAGACATCATAATTTTAGAATTGAGTTGAGATAATCAAGCAAATAAAGAAATTAAATAGAAAAATACTCTTTGCATTAATAAATTGACAAGATAAGAAGATAAACTAAAGTAATATAATAAATAAAAATAGAAGAAAAACTAAATTAAAGGAACATTCAATCTGGAATTGAGAAGAGATAAACCTAAAACTAAGAGAAATCCTAAAACCTAGAGAGAGGAGAGAGCCTCTCTCTCTAGAAGCTACATCTAAAACCTAAATTGTGAATTATGAGAAGTGTCCCGTTCATTCCCCCACTCTGCAGCCTCTAATCAGTATTTTTGGGCTTGAAACTGGGCCAAAACTAGCCTAGAAATTTCCCCCAACGATTTCTGATACGTACTGTCTGCCGCACTATCCACGCGTATGGGTGATGCACGCGTGCGGATCTCTAAATGTCAGAAAACTATATCAAATTTTATATCATTTTGAAGCCACAGATGTTGGCTTTTCAAAACCTCATTTGGACCTCTGTAGCTCAAGTTATGACCGATTGAGTACGAAGAGGTCAGGGCTGACAGCTCAGTAATTCCTTCAATTTCTTGTATTCCTTCCACTTTTGCATGCTTCCTTTCCATCCTCTAAGCCATTCCTACTATGAACCATGAAATCACTTAACACACATATCAAGGCATCGAATGATAATAGGAGAGGATTAAAATTAGCAAATTTAAGGCCAAAGAAGCATGTTTTCAATCATAGCACAAAATCAGGAAGGAAAATGTAAAACATGCGATTTCTATGAATAAGTGTGAGAATAATGGATAAAATCCACTCAATTAAGCACAAGATAAACCTTAAAATAGTGGTTTATCACTGTCCTATGCAGGCCATCAGCTCACGTGTCGGTTTACACCCTGCAGCCTGATATTACCTAGGAACAAGTTCTAGATATGGTTTCCCTTTGTGTCCTTAGTGCATACGTGTCAGTGGTAAGAATACCACGGCTTCCTGACTACCGGTAGTCGGCACAAAGCTCGACCCCATAATATACGCACAAGGGCAAACAGTGATCCTCAGTTTGTGGGCGTCCCCGAGATCAACACACAAACAAAATAGAGATCTTCAGTTCGTGGGCTTCCCCGAGATCAACATACAACAAAATAGAGATCTTCAGTTCGCGGATTTCCCCGAGATCAACATATAACAAAATAGAGATCTTCAGTTCGTGGGTTATACCCGAGATCAATACATAGCAAAGAACGATCCTCAGTTCGTGGGTTATACCCGAGATCAACATACAACAGTTTGTGGGTTATTCCCGTAATCAATTATTATCAGTTCGTGGATTTTTCTGCATTAAAACAAATAACAATTTATAGGTTTCCCCGAGATCAATGATCATTCAGTTTGTGGATACTTCTCGAATTTAACCAATTATCAATCTGTGGATTTTACTGCTCTTCACTCTTTGTCTCTTTACTCTGCTCAGATTACTTTTTTCTCTTAGTCTCTTCACTCTGCTCTGATTACTCTTTTTCTCTTAGTCTCTTTATTCTGCTCTAGTTACTCTTCTCTCTGTATCTCTTTACTCTGCTCTGGTTACTCTTTTCTCTGTTTAAAGTATGTATTTAAAGCTTATGTAGATTTTGGTATGAATAGTTAGCCTATCCTAAATGTAGGTTTATTAAATCTATATTGAAACAGTTTAACTTTTTATATTATACCTAACCGTAGGTGCAACTTATGAACTAACTATGTTGCTCCTAGTTCATTCGCTAATCTCTGTTTGATTTTGTCATCAAAGCTTTACACTTTTTCTTCGATTCTTATCTCTTCTTTAGCTGTTTATCTTTCCTTTATCTTTGCCTCACTAATATGTTATTACCACTTCCTAAGTGTTATATGAAGGTAACTATGAGATTCTATGCTTAAAGTTGTCTTTCTAATGCTTTTTTACAAAAAATTGCCTTTTCTGTATTATTTTTTATTTTTAATAAAATATTATTTTTAATTAAATATTTTTATTTAATATTTTATTATTATTTATTATTTTACTATTAAATTTTCAAAAATTAACTTACCTTTTACTTTTAACTTTAAAATTCACTTTTTACCACCTGTAACTTTTAATTTGTCTACTTTAACCATCCTAACTTTTGGAAATTACAAAATAACCCCTCAAACACCAAAAAAATTACAACCTTGCCCTTTTTAAGATCTAAAAGGTGTTCTTCAATGTTCTTCATCACACTCAAAGTATTTTTCGTGTTCTTCGTAAATTATTCAGATTCTTTCTCTGTTTTTACCCGTTTTTAAATCTTTTCAGCAACCGATTTTTACCATAATTCAAAATAAAATTGCAGCCACTAAAGCCCGATATTTTTCCTTTGATTACAAAACAAATTCAACCCTAATTTAAGGGTTAGGGTTCGTTTTTCCTAGCCGCCCAAGAACACAAGTTCATAGCTTGAATTTCATCAAATTTCATCAAATTTTCACCAAAACTTACCTTGAATTGCTGCCTCAAATCTGGTTACACTTCTAGGTGTTCTTTAAGCACTTTTTCCTCCTAAAACACATCAAGAACAACTTTGAATCCATAAATCCTCAATTGACCAAACCTTAATCAACATGTTTGGAAGAGATTTCTCACCTTAAACATGTTAGGAATTGAAGATATTTGGCCCACAAGTCAAGCTAAGCAAGAGATCTATGGAAGAACATTAAGAAAACACATGTTCATGCATGTTTCCTTGAAAACTGAATTCAAAGGGGAAAGGAACAGCCATCTCACCTTATTTCTAGCCTTGATAAGTTACATGGTTATGTAGAGGAAGAAAGGAGGGTCATTTTGGTGAAATCAGAGTTTTAATTTGTGTTCATGTCCGGGTCGAGCTGTATGACCCGGGCTAACTAAAGGCAAGTCAACCGACCTCTTCAGGTCAAGGTTACCCGACCTCTTCTCAAAAGAGGTCGGCCAAATAACTAGGAGAGCCCAAAAAGGGCCCAAATAGAGGAACAGACCAAGTTCAAAGGCAGCCCAAAGCCTAGAAAGATAAGTGCGGTTCCCTTAAAGAAAAGATAACTCCACTCAAAGATAAGATAAGATAACTATCTTATCCCCAGAAAAGGTCACTCTACAACATTATAAATACACTGGAGCACCCAGGTATAACTCATACTCTAATTCTACTAAAAACCTGCCTAAAGCATGTGCTAATTTAAGCATCGGAGTCTCTTGCAAGTACCACCACCCTCCGGTGACGAAGGATCAGTAGCACCACCAAGTCCACTAAGTCGGGCACGTCAGCTCCGGCCATCACCGCAGATCCCGTCCGAGATCGACCTACAGTTTCAGGTAACCCTTGGAACATTGGTGCCATTGCCAGGGACCTGGAAGTCATCCCATCATCATGGCGGACAACCTTAACAACGACCACGACTATGATCTAGAAAACAGGACGCCGCATAAGAACGCGAACACTACACCGAAGGATACTTCTCAACCAAACAAAGATAAGAATTCAACAAATACAAAAATCATAGAGGTAATTCAAGCTCAACAGGATCGCCTCAAACAGCGCCAAAAAGAGGCCGGGCATCAACGGGAAGCCGAGAAGGACCTTCGGAGGGAAACTAGGCGATGCCGAGAGTTAGAGGATGGTGCATGAAATTGCAATCACACTTTTGCAATCCCGCACAACTAACCAGTAAGTGCACTGGGTCGTCCAAGTAATACCTTACGTGAGTAAGGGTCGATCCCACGGAGATTGTCGGCTTGAAGCAAGCTATGGTTATCTTGTAACTCTTAGTCAGGATATCTATAATTATCAGCGGTGATTGTAAAAAGCAAAAGAACATGAAATAAGTACTTGTTTTGCAGTAATGGGGAACAGGTTGAGGTTTTGGAGATGCTCTATCTTCTGAACCTCTGCTTTCCTACTGTCTTCTTCTTCAAGCATGCAAGGCTCCTTCCATGGCAAGCTGTATAGGGCTTCACCGGTGTCAATGGTTACCTCCCATCCACTCAGTGAAAATGTTCAACGCGCTCTGTCACAGCACGACTAATCATCTGTCGGTTCTCATCGGGTTGGAATAGAATCCAGTGATTCTTTTGCATCTGTCACTAACGCCCAGCCCTCAGGAGTTTGAAGCTCGTCACAGTCATTCAATCCTTGAATCCTACTCAGAATACCACAGACAAGGTTTAGACCTTCTGGATTCTCTTGAATGTCGCCATCAATTCTAGCTTACACCACGAAGATTCTGATTAAGGAATCCAAGAGATATCTACTCAATCTAAGGTAGAACGGAGGTGGTTGTCAGGCACACGTTCATAGGTGAGAATGATGATGAGTGTCACAGATCATCACATTCATCAGGTTTAGGAACAAGTGATATCTTAGAAGGGAAGCAAGCATGATTGAATGAAAAACAGTAGTAATTGCATTAATCCATCAAGACACAGCAGAGCTCCTCACCCCCAACCATGGGGTTTAGAGACTCATGCTGTAGAAGATACAATGAGAAACGTGTAAAGTGTCATGAGGTATAGATACAATGTCAAAAGATCCTATTAATAGTGAACTAGTAACCTAGGGTATACAGAAATGAGTAAATGACGTAAAATCCACTTCCAGGGTCCACTTGGTGTGTGCTTGGGCTGAGCATTAAAGCTTTTATGTGTAGAGACTTTTTCTGGAGTTAAACGCCAGCTTTTATGCCAGTTTGGGCGTTTAACTCCAATTCTTATGCCAGTTCCGGCGTTAAACGCCGGGAATTCTGAAGCTGAATTGCAACGCCGGTTTGGGCCATCAAATCTCGAGCAAAGTATGGACTATTATACATTGCTGGAAAGCCCAAGATGTATACTTTCCAACGCCGTTAAGAGCGCGCCAATTGGGCTTCTGTAGATCTAGAAAATCCATTTTGAGTGCAGGGAGGTCAGAATCCAACAGCATCTGCAGTCCTTTTTAGCCTCTGAATCAGATTTTTGCTCAGGACCCTCAATTTCAGCCAGAAAATACCTGAAATCACAGAAAAACACACAAACTCATAGTAAAGCCTAGAAAAGTGAATTTTAACTAAAAACTAATAAAAATATAATAAAAACTAACTAATATATACTAAAAACATACTAAAAACAATGCCAAAAAGCGTATAAATTATCCGCTCATCACAACACCAAACTTAAATTGTTGCTTGTCCCCAAGCAACTGAAAATCAGGATAGAATAAAAAGAAGAGAATATACTATAGACTCCAAAATATCAAAGAAACTTAGCTCCAATTAGATGAGCGGACTAGTAGCTTTTTGCTTCTGAATAGTTTTGGCATCTCACTTTATCCTTTGAAGTTTAGAATGATTGGCATCTATAGGAACTCAGAACTCAGATAGTGTTATTGATTCTCCTAGTTAAGTATGATGATTCTTGAACATAGCTACTTTGTGAGTCTTGGCTGTGGCCCAAAGCACTTTGTCTTCCAGTATTACCACCGGATACATTCACGCCACAGACACATAATTGGGTGAACCTTTTCAGATTGTGACTCAGCTTTGCAAGAGTTCCCAATTAGAGGTGTCCAGGGTTCTTAAGCACACTCTTTTTGCCTTGGATCACAACTTTATTATTTTTTCCTTTCTCTTTTTTTTGAATGCTTTTTCTTGCTTCAAGAATCAATTTGATGATTTTTCAGATCCTCAATAACATTTCTCCTTTTTCCATCATTCTTTCAAGAGCCAACAATTTTAACATTCTTAAAGCAACAAGTTCAAAAGACATATGCACTGTTCAAGCATTCATTCAGAAAACAAAAAGTATTGTCACCACATCAAACTAATTCAACTAGTTTCAAAGATGAATTCGAAATCCTGTACTTCTTGTTCTTTTGTGATTAGAGCATTTTTCATTAAGAGAGGTGATGGATTAATAGGACATTCATAGCTTAAGACATGAACCTTAAATTTTATTATCATGAATTAAGAACAAGACTCAAAGATAGATATAAGATAAGACTAATAGTAATAGAAAAATTTAAATAGGCTCCTAATGATAGAGGTTATCACAGAGTTAGGACTCAACAACCTTGATTTGAGAAGTGGATGCTCCCTCACTTGTGGGTGAGCTTTTGGCGTTTTAACTCTTGAAGTTCACGCCCCTGCTTCTCTGTTCCTTCAGCAATTTACAGAGCATGCAATCTGATTCTGCTGTTCTTCCTTAAGTTGTTCCATAGTTTCTTGCAACTTGTGATAGATGCTTCTAGGCTGGCCCAGTAGTCAATTTTAGGAAATTCAGGGAGGAACTCCTGCGCCCTCTTTTTGATAGAGTTGTCTTGAATTTGTCCTTCCATTGACTTCTTGGTGATTGGATGTTTAATTGGTATGAATTCATCTACTCCCATCTTCACCCCAGCCTCTTTACAGAGCAAGGAGATCAAGCTTGGGTAGCCAGTTTGGCTTCAATGGAATTCTTGTTTACAATTGTGTAGATCTCACAAGCAATCAGATGATGAACCTCCACTTCTCTTCCAAGCATAATGCAATGAATCATCACTGATCTCTTGATAGTGACCTCAGAACGGTTGCTAGTGGGCAATATGGAGCGCCCAATAATGTCTAGCCAGCCTCTTGCAATTGGTTTGAGGTCTCCCCTCTTGAGTTGGTTTGGGACACCTTTTGAATTGGTTATCCACTTAGTTCCAAGGAGGCAAATGTCCTCTAGAACTTGATATAACCCCTATTTGCTCTCACCATTCTCCTATTAAAGGATTCAGGATCATCTGCAGTTGAGGCAATTTGAAGACCCTCTTATTTTGTCCAGATGGAAGTAGATAACTTTCCCTTTGACCATGGTTCTGTAAGTATGGAAAGCAGTTTCAGTCATTCTCTGCTTATCTGTCAGCCACAGATTTGAGTAGAATTCCTGAACCATATTTCTTCCAACCTTTATCTCAGGATTGGTTAGAACTTCCCATCCTCTGTTTCGAATTTGCTCTTGGATCCCCGGATATTCATCTTCATTTAGATCGAATTTGACTTCTGGGATCACTGACCTTAGACCCAATCTTTTGTGATAATGGTCTTCATGTTCTTTGGTTAAGAACTTCTCTTGATTCCAAAGACTCTTGGATTATTCTCTTTCTTGCCTCTTAAATTGGTTTGTTTTCCCTTAGGAGCCATGATCTTGATGAATCTTGGCTTAGTGATCACGGAAAAGCACACCAAACTTAGAGGTTTGCTTGTCCTCAAGCAAAGAAAGGAAAAGAGGGGAGAGAGGAGGAGAGCAAATTCGAATGGTGGGGAGAAAGGGGTGGCCGAACGTGTATTTATAAGGGAGGGGGAAGATTTCAAAAATTTTGAAGTAGATTTGAGAAGATATGGAAAGAATTTGAGAAAAATTTGAGTTTTTGAAGAAGATTTGGGAAGGATTTGAGAGAGATTTGAAGAATGATTTTAAATTTTGAAAATTTAAAGGTGAATGATGAAGTTTGAAATGTGTTTATGTAGAAATTATGGATCAAAACAGGAAAGTTTGAAAAAATTTTGATTAGAAAGCGAAATCTCCGTCCCCACCTTTCTGGCGTTAAACACCCAGAATGGTATCCATTCTGGCGTTAACGCCCAAATGCTGGCCCAGCCAGGTACCCTGGCTGGCGTTAAACGCCAGAATCCCCTTCATCACTGGGCGTTTTGTTAAACGCCCAGCATGCTGCCCACCTGACGTTAAACGCCCAGAATAGTGCCCATTCTGGCGTTTAACGCCCAAAATGGCACCTTTACTGGCGTTAAACGCCCAGAATGGTGCCCATTCTGGCGTTTAACGCACAAAGTACCATTTACTGGCGTTTTTTTCGCCAGCAAGCTCTTTTTCTCTGCTTTTTGCACTGAATCCTTCTGTAACTCTGTGAATTCCTTCAATTTGTTATTTGCCCTTTGAGAATATATATCAAACTTTGATTAAACAAAAATAGATAACCTGCTAATGACTGGGTTGCCTCCCAGTAAGCGCTTCTTTATTGCCTTTAGCTGGACCTTCACTGAGGATCATTCAAGCCTCAGTTTTGAGCATTGATGAGCGGATATTTTATACGCTTTTTGGGGTAATTTCATGTAGATTTTAGCATGTTTTAATTGGTTTTTAGTAGAATATTATTGTTTTTTAAGCAAAAATCATATTCTGGACTTTACTATGAGTTGTGTGTTTTTCTATGATTCAGGTATTTTCTGGCTGAAATGAGGGAGCTGAGCAAAAATCTGAGTTAGGCTGAAAAAGGACTGCTGATGCTGTTGGATCCTGACCTCCCTGCACTCGAAATGGATTTTCTGGAGCTACAGGGTCCAATTGGCGCGCTCTCAACGCTTTGGAAAGTAGACATCCAGGGCTTTCCAGCAATATATATAGTCCATACTTTGCGCGAAGATAGATGACGTACTTGGCATTGAACGCCAAGTACATGCTGCTGTCTGGAGTTAAACGCCAGAAAACGTCATGATCCGGAGTTGAACGCCCAAACACGTTATAACTTGGAGTTCAACTCCAAGAAAGGCCTCAACTCGTGATAGCTTTAGTATCAGCCCCAGCACACACCAAGTGGACCCCAGAAGTGGATTTCTGCACCAATATCTTAGTTTACTCACATTTTGTAAACCTAGGTTACTAGTTTACTATTTAAAACAACTTTTAGAGACTTATCTTGTACCTCATGACATTTTTCAGATCTGAATTACATACTTTTTGACGGCATGAGTCTCTAAACTCCATTGTTGGGGTGAGGAGCTCTGCAGCGTCTCGATGATTTAATACAATTCCTTTGTTTTCCATTCAAACACGCTTGTTCTTATCTAAGATGTTCATTCGCGCTTAATTATGGAGAAGGTGATGATCCGTGGCACTCATCACCTTCCTCAATCCATGAACGTGTGCCTGACAACCACCTCCGTTCTACATCAGATTGAATGAGTATCTCTTAGATTCCTTAATCAGAATCTTCGTGGTATAAGTCTGATTGATGGCGGCATTCATGAGAATCCGAAAGTCTAAACCTTGTCTGTGGTATTCCGAGTAGGATTCTGGGATTGAATGACTGTGACGAGCTTCAACTCCTGAAGGCTGGGCGTTAGTGACAGACGCAAAAGAATCAATGGATTCTATTCCAACCTGATTGAACCACAGATGATTAGCTGTGCTGTGACAGGCATAGGAACGTTTCACTGAGAGGTGGAAGTAGCCATTGACAACGGTGACACCCTACATAGAGCTTGCCATGGAGGACCTTGCTGTGGAAAAGGATTTCAAAGAAGAGTTGAAGTCAGAGACAAAGCACTCAAAACTCAACATATTTCTCATTATGCACAACATAAGCTTTTTTCTCCATTATTTTTAATTCCTGTTTTTTTTATCAGTTTTGTATCCTATATACTATTTTCACTCTCCTATTGCCTTTCCTTTATTCAATATTTTTTTTTTCTTAAAGTTTGCTAAATTGTAATTTTGATCCTCTGTCCATTAACAATGAACTTTTTGTCAGAATCAGTATCCTGAAGCTCAACACATCCATATGGTGACACTCCTGTAATCACATATGGACCCTTCCACCGGGATTTAAGTTTTCCTGGGAACAATCTGAGCCTAGAGTTGAAGAGCAGAACTTTTTGTCCTGACTCAAAGACTCTGGATGACAACTTCTTGTCATGCCACTTCTTTGCCTTTTCCTTATAAATCTTTGCATTTTCAAAGGCACTGAGTCTAAATTCATCTAGCTCATTTAGCTGGAGCAATCTTTTTCACCAGCTAACTTAGCATCCAGGTTTAGGAATCTGGTTGCCAAGTAGGCTTTATCTTCCAGTTCCACGGGCAGATGACAGACCTTGCCATACACAAGTTGGTATGGAGAGGTTCTTATTGGAGTCTTGAATGCTGTTCTGTATGCCCACAGAGCATCATCCAAGCTCTTTGCCCAATCCTTTCTACGGGCAATTACAGTCCGTTCTAGGATTCTTTTTAGCTCTCTGTTAGAGACTTTAGCCTGCCCATTTGTCTATGGATGATACGGGGTTGCCACTTTGTGGCTAATTCCATATCAGACCATAGTAGAGTAAAGCTGTTTATTGCAGAAATGAGTACCCCATCACTAATTAGGACTTTGGGAACACCAAATCTGCTGAAGATGTGTTTCTGGAGGAATTTCAGCACGGTATTAGTATCATTAGTGGGTGTAGCAATTGCTTCTACCCACTTAGATACATAGTCCACTGCCACCAGATGTAAGTGTTTGAGTATGATGGTGGGAACAGACCCATGAAGTCAATCCCCATACATCAAACAATTCAAACTCTAAGATCCCTTATTGAGGCATGACGTATCCATGAGGTAAGTTACCAGCTCTTTAGCAGCTGTCACAGTTACGCACAAACTCTCGGACATCTCTATAGAGAATAGGCCAGTAGAAGCCACATTGGAGGACCTTAGTGGCTGTTCGCTCACTTCCAAAATGTCCCCCATACTGTGATCTATGGCAGTGCCATAGGATCCTTTGTGCTTCCTCTCTGGGTACACATCTGCAGATCATTCCGTCTGCACATCTCTTAAAGAGATATGGCTCATCCCATAGGTAGTACTTGGCATCTGAAATTAATTTCTTTCCTTGCACCCTGCTGTACTCCTGGGGTATGAACCTTATAGCTTTGTAATTTGCAATATCTGCAAACCATGGAGCTTCCTGAATAGCAAAGAGTTGTTCATCTGGGAAAGTCTCAGAGATCTCAGTAGAAGGGAGGGACGCCCAGCTACTGGTTCTATTCGGGACAGATGATCAGCTACTTGGTTTTCTGTCCCTTTTCTGTCTCTTATTTCTATATCAAACTCTTGCAGAAGCAACACCCATCTTATGAGCCTGGGTTTTGAATCCTGCTTTGTGAGTAAGTACTTAAGAGCAGCATGGTCAGTGTACACAATCACCTTTGATCCTACTAGATAGGATCTAAACTTGTCAATGGCATAGACCACTGCAAGTAACTCTTTTTCTGTGGTTGTGTAATTCTTCTGTGCATCATTTAGAACACGACTGGCGTAATAAATGACATGCAGAAGCTTGTCATGCCTCTGTCCCAACACTGCACCAAATGGCATGGTCATTGGCATCACACATTAGTTCGAATGCAATGTCCAGTCTGGTGCAGAAATGGCTGGTGCTGTGACCAGCTTAGCTTTCACGGTCTCAAATGCCTGCAGACACTGTGTGTCAAACACAAATGGTGTGTCAGTAGCTAGCAGGTTACTCAGAGGTTTTGCAATTTTCGAAAAATCCTTTATAAACCTTCTGTAGAATCTTGCATGCCCCAGAAAGCTTCTGATTGCCTTAACATTGGCAGGTGGTGGTAATTTTCAATTACTTCTACCTTTGCCTTATCCACCTCTATTCCCTTGCTTGAAATTTTGTGCCCAAGGACAATTCCTTCAGCCACCATAAAGTGACATTTCTCCAGTTTAAAAACCAGCTTAGTCTCTTGGCACCTTTTCAGGACAAGTGCTAGGTGGTTAAGACAGGAGCTGAATGAGTCTCCATATACTGAGAAGTCATCCATGAAGACTTCCAAGGAATTTCTCCACCATATCAGAGAAGATGGATAGCATGCATCTCTGAAAGGTTGCAGGATCATTACACAGACCAAAAGGCATCCTCCTGTAGGCAAACACGCCAGAAGGGCAAGTAAATGCTGTTTTCTCTTGGTCTTGAGGATCTACTGCAATTTGGTTGTAACATGAATAGCCATCCAAAAAGCAGTAATAATCATGACCAGCTAGTCTTTCTAGCATTTGGTCTATGAATGGTAAAGGAAAATGATCCTTTCTGGTGGCTGTATTGAGCCTTCTGTAGTCAATACACATACGCCACCCTGTAACTGTTCTTGTAGGAACCAGTTCATTTTTTTCATTATGAACTACTATCATGCCTCCTTCTTGGGGACAACTTTGACAGGGCTCACCCAGGG